>NC_069505.1:134946079-135228579 GCF_027579735.1 Bombina bombina | reverse complement strand
ACAAATTAAAGGGGAGAAATTTTTGAGTAAACTGTCCCTTTAAGATAAAAAATATATATGTATTGTTCCATCCGAGACAAACTAAATTTACCTGTTGTCTTTGACACATGTACTAACATCTGATGGCAAATGTTTTACTATTGTCAACGGATGAGATTTACCCGTTTGTTACTCAAAACTAATAGAAATAAGTATTTGCTTTGACTATTCACGGTAATAGGGTTTTTAAGAATTTGTCAGTTCTCCCCCCCCCCCATCTTCACTGTGAATTACTTTTGAATAATAAAGTGTTCTGTTTTAAGGGGGAGTTTCTCTGGGAAATGTGATCCCAGCTTCAGACATGACACACTTCAAGCAAGGAGTGAAATCTGTTGCTGGCAAGATGGCTGTTTTAGCAAATGGTGTGATGAATTCCTTGCAGGTAAATGCTTTTCACTACTATCTCTTTGTATTTTTATGCATTTGGTTATATTCTTTTCACTGTCTAACATATATATTTGATTTTCTCCCATCTACAGGATCGATACAGCTCCTATTAAAATAAAAGCAAGCGAAAGGAGATGAAAACCAGCACCTGTAGCATTTGGCCTTCGTAATATCTGGGTTAGGGAAGAAATGTGAGTCTGAGGTGGAGAAAGTAATCTATGCTTTTCTAGTGGAAGCCCAAACACCTTTTTATTTCAGAAAGTGACCACTTCAGTGTTCCCGTATCCCTAGCCATAAGCCCAGTTTAGGAGCATCCTTCTCCATTCAGATTGTCTGCAATTGCTTACCTCCGGTCAGCAGCTCCTGACTTACTGGGAAGGTTCAGCTGCCGCCTTGTTTTTAGGGGATACTCATGCAGTGTTTTAACTTAAGTTTTGCATTAGTGTAAGATATTTGGGATCTCTTTGTAGCATGACCTGCTTGCGTGTTTTATAGATTGAGGGCTTATGGGAGATTGATGTTCAGAGATGTGTGGGTGCGCAATGAGAAGAAACCTCATTTTAGAAAATTAGTGACTTACCTCTCTGAGGCCACACACCCCTGTTTATGACTAAACTCCCATTTTGTGCCTCCTTAATCCCTCTCCTTCATAATCCTCTGAACTGAGACTTGACCTCTATGCTTTTAGTCCTTTATGGACAAGATTACTGATCATGGACCTCAACTGCCTTCTTGCAGAGACTCTGCAGTAACTGATGTGGTGGCCGAGCT
Source organism: Bombina bombina (assembly GCF_027579735.1). Classification (NCBI taxonomy): domain Eukaryota; kingdom Metazoa; phylum Chordata; class Amphibia; order Anura; family Bombinatoridae; genus Bombina; species Bombina bombina. The sequence goes on along the minus strand of NC_069505.1, from coordinate 135,227,382 downwards.
TCCATAGAGACAGGCTGCATGAGTATTTATTTTGTTGTCTCTGCATGGATGGCACACATGAAACGCGCCTTTCTGGGCATATAAATTGAGCTACATCACCAGTCACTTCTGTGGCACATAATATGTGGTAAACAAAATAGAAGTGAATAAAATTTACCAACACATACCATGTCCCTGTTTTTTTTTTCTTGTATTTTAATTAGATATAGGAATTCTCTTGTGAAATATTATTATACTTCTATTTATGAAGCGCCAACATATTCTGCAGCACTGTCCATGGGCACAATTCATTACGATAAAACAATATAAAACCTGCAAAATTTTACAAACCCATACAGGAGGCATTGAGGACCCTATTCCGGTGGGAACTTACAATCTAGAAGGGTAGGAGGTTGAGAAACAGGAGATGAGGACTGCAAGACTGAGAAAGATGTTAATGTCGAGTTAGATGAGGGAAATCTTAGGTAAGTGAAATTAATTTATTACTTAGTTGGGTGGTAGGCTTCTCTGAACAAAGTCTTCAGTGAGCATTTAAAGGAAGAAAGATTAGGGCAAAGCCTGACTGTACGGGGGAGTGTGTTCCATAGGGTAGGTGCTGCATGACAGAAGTTCTGCAGTCTAGCATGGGAAGAGGTGATAGTCGAAGATGCAAGGAGCAGGTCATTATTGGATCTTGGTGGGCGGGCTGGAGTATACTTGTTGTTTAGAGAGGATAGGTAGTGGGGAGCTGCATTGGTGAGAGCTTTGTATGTAAGGGTAAGATTTTTTAATTTAATTCTGATGTAAATGGGGAGCCAATGAAGTGAGTCGAAGGGAGTCGCAGAGAGTGTTGGCGCTCAGAAAAGGGCGAATCTTGGAAATATTGCGTAGGTGGTTGCGTCAGGATCAAGAAAGCGATTTGGATGTGGGGGACGAAGGATAGATTTTAGTCAAGTGCAACTCAGAGGCAGCACTTGACTCTATGGAGACAGGCTACCTGTCTGTATGGTGATGCCGTTGAAAGGGATAGAAAAGTCAGAAGTCGGCGTAGAGCTTCAGGGGGGAAATACCAGATAAAAAGTCGCTGACCTGAGAAAGGACAGGAGATAGCACGGGTGGAGAGGTAGATCTGGGTGTCATCAGCATAGAGGGGATGTTTGAAGCTATAACTGTTGATAAGTTTACCTGGAGAAGAGTAGAGGACCCAGAACAGATCCTGGCAGTACCAACAGACAGAGGCATTGGAGAGGAGTCACCAGCAAATGACACAGAAAAAGACCTGTGAGAAAGATAAGAGTGAATCCAAGAAATACTAGAGATAATATATATTGGTAGAAGTCTACATTTATGGTTGTTACACCGAGGTCAAAATGTCTGTTTCTTTCTAATGACACGGTGAGTCCACGGATCATCTAATTACTATAGGGAATATCAATCCTGCCTAGCAGGAGGCGACAAAGAGCACCACAGCAAAGCTGTTAAATATCTCCTCCCATCCCTCCAACCCCAGTCATTCTCTTTGCCTACGTTAAGAGCAAGGAGGTGGTAAAGTTTAGGTGTTTGAAAGAAGATTCTTCAAGCAAGATTTTGTTATTTTTCAGCAGTGCAAGTCGTTCTGCTTTGTCCTGGGGTGTAGCTGTAGTCCATGTCAGTCTCTTCAGTAGAGCAGTGGTGGCTTTTAAGCAATGGGAACCTGTGTGGTACAATCCTCACTTTGCCTCCAATGTATTTAATGCTGCCCTAACATTGAAAGCCTGAGTAAGATTATTCAGTCTTTGTTTTTTTCTTCCACAGGTCCATGTGAGGGATCATGCCTCCTTAAACCTAGTGAGCTGCCTTGCAGATTTCTGAGGTAAGTGCTGAGTTTATTTTTTCTGGGAAATGCAGGAAAAATTGGGCACTTTATTACCATTATGGGACACTAGACTTTCTCCTATATAATTGGGGAAGCATATAAAAGAAAGGCAGTAATGGCAGGCACTGGGGCTAAGAAGTATCAAATGAGGCTCATGTTTGGTGTGGTTTTCACTTCTCCCAGCAGCTTGCCTTTAAAGTACATTTTGCTGACCGGGTTGTTAATTTTTAGACGATGGGCAAGGCTAGCTGAGGCGGCAGTTTGCTGTTGCGCGCCTTTTCCCTTTCACTTCCTGTGATCGGAGGGGTGACAGCGTTTTTGGAGACAGGGAAAGCGCATGATAAATGCTTAATACAGCATTGTTAGGACCAGACAGCTTTTCTCTGTGCTTCGAGTCGAGTTCTGGATGTCTTCTAGCTGGGAATACTATCCAGTGTCAGCAGGGCAGATAGGCACCTCAGCAAAGCTAAGCTGAGGTGTAGAGGTTGTCTGGAGTGTTTGTGTCAAATTACCTATTTCCTTGCTGCAAAAAATAAAATAGTTAAGTTTAAAATTTTAAGGAGACAGTAACGTTTTTTGTATTTTAATTTTTATCTAAAATGTAAGTTTATTTAATTGTAATTTGTTCCATTCTGAGTTAAGATGGACCAAAAGGCCCTGCAAAATGTTACTTGTTCTTTATTTTTTGATGCTAATGTGGAACCACCAATCCCTTTCTGTTCCTCATGTATTGAGAGAACTTTAAATTACAGGGATAGACTTTTTTTTTCTGAGCCAACATTGTGTAAGGCGGATGCTGTTCAGGGGTCTAATGACAATGTTCAATATATGCCGCAACTTTCTCCTCAAGTGTCCCAAATTTTACACATGCAGTGCCCTGTGCTTTCTCTAACTTCACCTGGAGTTACGTTGCAGCCTCATGTCCTCTGCGGTATCTGATGCGTTGTCTGCTTTTCCCATGCTGCAGGGAAAGCGCAAGAGAAAATGTAAAGAATCAGTGAGTAAGGCTTCTGACACAGTCGTGGCTATCTCAAATGTTCCCTCCTAGAAGAGGAGGAAGATACTTTGGTAGCATCTGAGGGTGAAATCTCAGACTCAGACAGTGTTATACCTTTAACTGATACTGAAGTTGTTTCTTTCAGGTTTAAGCTTGAACACCTCCGTTTGTTACTTAAGGAGGTTTTGGCTACCTTGGACGACTCAGACACTACGATCGTAGTCAATCCTAAGAAGTCTAGCAAGATAAACAAGTATTTTGATGTACCTTCCATGGTGGAGGTTTTCCCTGTACCAGATCGGGCTACAGAAATTATTGCTAGGGAATGGGAGAGACCGGGTATCTTTTTCTCCATCCCCTATTTTTAAGAAGACGTTTCCTATTACTGACTCTATCAAGGAGTCTTGGCAGACGGCCCCCCGAGATAGAAGGGGCAATTTCCACTTTAGCTAAGAGAACCACTATACCCATAGAGGATAGTTGTTCCTTTAAAGATCTTATGGATAAGAAGTTAGAGGGGTTGCTCAAAAAGATGTATTTATACCAGAGTTTACAATGGAAACGTGCGGTGTGTATTGCTACCGTAACTAGTGCTGCGGCATACTGGTTTGATACGTTGTCTGATTCTATTCAGACAGACACTCCCCTTGAAGAGATCCAGGATAGGATCAAAGCCCTTAAGTTGGCTAATTCCTTTATTATGGATGCTTCCCAACAGGTTATCAAGCTGGGAGCTAAAATTTCTGGGTTTGCCGTGCTGGCCCGCAGAGCCTTATGGTTGAAATCCTGGTCTGCGGATGTGTCGTCTAAGTCTAAGCTTTTGGTGGTTCCTTACAAGGGTAAGACCTTGTTTGGGCCGGGATTGGCGGGAATTATTTCCGACATTACGGGAGGAAAGGTTCAGAAGGGACGTCAGAGTAATTTTCGTTCCTTTCGAAACTTCAAGGGTAAGCCTTCCATCGTGTCCCAGGGATACAAACTAGAGTTCAAGACCTTTCCGCTCAGAAGCAGGTTTCTGCTCTCAAGATTATCTGTAGACCAGATAAAGAGAGGCGCTCTTACACTGTGTTCGAGACCTTTCCGCACTGGGAGTGATAGTTCCTGTTCCAATGCAGGAACAGGGTCTGGGTTTTTACTTCAATCTGTTCGTGGTTCCCAAAAAAGAGGGAACTTTCAGACCAATTCTAGACCTCAAAAGTCTAAACAAGTTCCTCAGAGCGCCGTCCTTCAAGATGGAAACTATTCGTTCCATTCTTCCCTTGTTTCAAGAGGGTCAATTCATGACAACAGTAGATTTAAAGGATGCGTACCTGCATGTTCCCATACACAGGGACCATCACAAGTTTCTGAGGTTCGCATTTCTAGACAAACGCTTTCAGTTTGTGGCTCTTCCATTTGGCCTTGCCGCAGCTCCCAGAATTTTTTCAAAATTCCTGGGATCCCTGTTGGTGGTGCTCCGGTTGAGGGGCATTGCTGTGGCACCTTATCTGGACGACATCCTGGTTCAGGCGCCATCTTTTCAACAAGCGAGCTCCCACACAGAGATGTTATTCGTCCTGCGCTCTCACGGATTGGAGGTGAATCTAGGAAAGAGTTCCTTAATTCCAGCTACAAGGGTAGTGTTCTTGGGAACCATAATAGATTCCCTATCGATAAAAATATTTCTGACAGAGGTCAGAAAATCCAAAGATCTTCGACTTTTGTCTGGCCCTTCAGTCCTCTCCTCGGCCGTCAGTGGCTCAATGTATGGAGGTAATCGGTCTGATGGTAGCTGCCATGGACATCATTCCGTTTGCCAGTTTCCACCTCAGACCTCTGCAGTTATGCATGTTAAGTCAATGGAATAGGGATTATGCGGATCTGTCTTTGCCATTACATCTGGATCAGGCGACAAGAGATTCTCTTCTTTGGTGAGTGTCTCAGGATCATCTCTCCCAGTGAAACTGCTTTCGCAGACCCACCTGGGTGATTGTTACAACGGACACCAGCCTGCTGGGATGGGGAGCAGTCTGGGGCTTTCTAAAGGCTCAAAGGACATGGACTCGGGAGGAGTCTGTTCTCCCCAAAAACATTCTGGAGCTGAGGGCAATCTTCAATGCTCTTCTGGCCTGGCCTCAGTTAGCTTCGAACCGGTTTATCAGGTTCCAAACGGACAATATAACTTCAGTGGCTTATATCAACCATCAGGGAGGAACTCTGAGTTCCTTGGCCATGACAGAGGTAGCCAAGATTATTCAGTGGGCGGAGACGCACAACTGCTGTCTATCTGTGATTCACATTCCAGGAGTGGACAATTGGGAAACGGATTTTCTGATCAGACAGACTTTTCACCCAATAGTAATTAGATGATCCGTGGACTCACTGTGTCATTAAAAAGAAAACAAAATTTATGCTTACCTGATAAATGTATTTATTTCTTGACACGGTGAGTCCACGGCCCGCCCTGTTTTTCTAAGACAGGTTTTTGTCACGTTATAAACCTCAGGCACCTCTGCACCTTGTTGCTTCCTTTCTCTCCTTTTACTTTGGTCGAATGACTGGGGTTGGAGGGAAGGGAGGTGATATTGAACAGCTTTGCTGTAGTGCTCTTTGCCGCCTCCTGCTGGGCAGGAGTGATATTCCCAATAGTAATTGGATGATCCGTGGACTCACCATGTCAAGAAAGTAATAATTTTATCAGGTAAGCATACATTTTGTTTTTATCCCTACTACTTTGTGTGAAATGTCAGCTTGATACCATGTTGCAGATTTCATGGGATTTATGTGAATATTCGTTTTCCTAACTCAACTGTTCTTCCCTGGTCATGAGCATTAATGAGATTGGAAAATCTGTCTGGTTTGGCTGACCAGAGAAGATGGAAATTAATTAGTATAATTAAAAGTGATCGTCAAAAGTAGCACATTGGCTCCAAAAAATAATTACCCCTCTAAATGTTTTTCAATTATTCACTGTGGGGGAAAAAGTATTTTTCTAAAATTTCAGTTTTATAAGATCCAGAGCTCTGAGGTGGTAATTACTTGGTAGTAAATTATATGGCACTGTTCATGCCAGTTAAAGGGGACACTCCGGTTAAATTAAATTTTCATGATTCAGATACAGCATGTAATTTTAAACAACTTTCCAATTTACTTCCATTAAAAAATGTGCACAGTCTTTAATATTTACACTTTTTGAGTCACCAGATCCTACTGAGCATGTGCAAGAATTCAGACTATACATATATGCATTTGTGATTGGCTGATGGCTGTCACATGATACAGGGGGAGTGGAAATATAAATAACTTTGACATTTGTTATAAAAAAATCTACTACTCATTTGAAGTTCAGACTAAGTGCATTTGCATTGTCTTGTTATCTTGCATTTGTTGATTATGCAAATTTAATGTGTTGACTGGTCCTTTAAGTTAAAGGGGCAGTCAACCCTGAACTTTTTATTGTTTAATAATATAGCTAATCCCTTTATTACTCATTCCACAGTTTTGCACAGAAATCATGGTTATATTAATACACTTTTTATCTTTGTGATTACCTTGTATCGAAGCATCTTCTGACGGCCCCCTGATCACAACTTTTTATTTATTATCTATTGACTTGCAATTAAGTAAATTAGTGATTTGTTGTTAGAACCCAGGAGCGTGAGCACAATGTTATCTATATGGTTCACCTGAACTAGTACTACCCTGTTGTGAAAAGCAAATAAAAACGCATGTGATAAGAGGCAGCCTTTAGTGACTAAGAAACAGACAGAAATGTAGAGGATATAAAAATGTTGGTTGTGCAAAGCTGGGTAATGGGTAGTAAAGGCGTTATCTATCTTTTTAAACAATAACAATTTTTTGTTGACTGTCTCTTTAATGTGCATGTCTTAAATGGACATTAAATCCCCCAAAAATATTTCATGATTCAGATAGACAATGCAATTTTAAACAGCTTTCCAATTTACTTATATCATCTAATTTGCTTAATTTCACTTTTTATCCTTTGTTGAAGAAGCAGCAGCAATGCACTACTGAGAGCTAGCTGAACGCATTGGGCCAATAACATCAGGCATATATGTGCAGCCACCAATCAGCAGCTCCTGAGTCTACCTAGGTATCCTTTTCAACAAAGGATATCAAGAGAACAAACACAAACATCAATTATTTATGTAGGATGGGACTTAAGCTATGGGTTTGTGGGAGCTAAATGCATAGGGCCAGATTTAAGGGGCTTTAAACATGCCAGATCTTGAAGTTAAAGGGACACTCAAGTCAAAATTACACTTTCATGATTCAGGTAGAGCGTGCAATTTAAACAACTTTACTTCCATTAACAAAATGTGCAGTCCTTTTTATATTTGCACTTTTTGAGTCACCAGCTGCTACTGAACCTGTGCATGAATTCACAGAATATACATATATGCAGTTGTGATTGGCTGATCGTTGTCACATGATACAGGGGGAGTGAAGAATGAAATTTGTCAGAATAAAATCTTCTACTCATTTGAAATTTAGACTAAGTGCGTTTGCATTGTCTTTTTATTATGTATTTGTTGATTATGTAAATCTACTGCATTTACTGGTCCTTTAACACTCTTTTCAAATAACACACACTGCAAAGCACTATGATAAAATATTAGCAGCCCATCTGACACTGAATAAATCTGGTATCTTATATTTATAATAATAATATTACCATTGATTGATTTAATAGATTACTGCAATGGTCACGTGTCATTGAGTTCTTCAAAGCTGCTTAAACATGTTGCAGACAGACTAGTTTTGCTTTTGCAGAAGAGTTTGGAAACTGAGCACAGACCGGAGGTAATTTCATGTGTGCTAGTCTGCTCCAGTCCATGATGATAACATTTCTGCGATTACTCCCAGCTTCAAGCCTGAAGCGTCAGACATCAGTGAAACGTAAATTTTTGTTTAAGTGTAGTCAGTCCACGGGTCATCCATTACTTATGGGATTATATCTCCTCCCTAACAGGAAGTGCAAGAGGATCACCCAAGCAGAGCTGCTATATAGCTCCTCCCCTCTACGTCATACCCAGTCATTCTCTTGCACCTAACTAATAGATAGGACGTGTGAGAGGACTGTGGTTGTTAAACTTAGTTTTTATTTCTTCAATCAAAAGTTTGTTATTTTAAACAGCACCGGAGTGTGTTGTTTTTTTCTCAGGCAGCATTAGAAGAAGAATCTACCTGAGTTTGTGTATGATCTTAGCGGTCGTAACTAAGATCCATTTGCTGTTCTCGGCCATTCTGAGGAGTGAGGTAACTTCAGAACAGGGGACAGCAGGCAGGGTTCACCTGCAAGGAGGTATGTTGCAGTATATTATTTTCTAAGGAATGGAATTGACTGAGAAAATACTGCTAATACCGATGTAATGTAAGTGCAGCCTTAAATGCAGTAGTAGCGACTGGTATCAGGCTGATATGTATGTATGTTTACACTGAGGTATTTCTGGGGAATGGAACTTCACTAAGAAAATACTGTATACATTTAAGTTATATTTGAGCCTCCACTGCAGTGAAAGCGACTAGCAGCAGGCTTATTAATAACATTTCATAATTTTATTTTTAAACGTTTACTGGCATGTTAATAGTTTTTTTCCTGAGGTACTTGGTGATAAAACTTTATGGGCATGATTTTTACCACATGGCTGTCGTTTGTTTATGAATAAAATCAGTTTACTGAGCTTCCCCACTGTTGTTATATGAGTGGGAGGGGCCTATTTTAGCGCTTTATTGCGCAGTAAAAATTCAGTCACAGTCTTCCTATTTCTTCCTCCATGATCCAGGACGTCTCTACAGAGCCCAGGGGTCTCCAAAACTAGTTTTGAGGGAGGTAATCACTCACAGCAGACCTGTGAGACTGTTTTGACTGTGATAAAAACGTTTATATTAAATTGTTATCCGTTTTTGGGTACTAAGGGGTTAATCATCCATTTGCTAGTGGGTGCAATCCTTTGCTAACTTAATGCATTTACTGTGAAAATTTGGTTGCTATAACTAATTTGGTTCATTGTTATTTCAACTGTGACAGTTTTTTGTGCTTCTTAAAGGCACAGTAACGTTTTTTATATTGCTTGTAAATTTATTTGAAAAGTATTTTCCAAGCTTGCTAGTCTCATTGCTAGTTTGTTTAAACATGTCTGACACAGATGAATCTCTTTGTGCAATATGTTTAAAGGCCAATGTGGAGCCCAATAGAAATTTGTGTACTAATTGCATTGATGCTACTTTAAATAAAAGCCAATCTGTACATGTAAAGAAAATTTCACCAGACAACGAGGGGAAAGTTATGCCGACTAACTCTCCTCACGTGTCAGTACCTACGTCTCCCGCTCAGGAGGTGCGTGATATTGTGGCGCCAAGTACATCAGGGCGGCCCATACAAATCACTTTGCAAGACATGGCTAATGTTATGACTGAAGTACTATCTAAATTGCCAGAATTTAGGGGTAAACGCGATCACTCTGGGGTAAGAACAGAGTGCGCTGATAATAATAGAGCCATGTCTGATACTGCGTCACAATTTGCAGAACATGAGGACGGAGAGCTTCATTCTGTGGGTGACGGATCTGATCCAAGTAAACTGGACTCAGACATTTTAAATTTAAGCTTGAGAACCTCCGTGTATTACTAGGGGAGGTATTAGCGGCTCTGAATGATTGTAACACGGTTGCAATTCCAGAGAAAATATGTAGGCTGGATAAATATTTTGCGGTACCGACGTGTACTGACATTTTTCCTATACCTAAAAGGCTTACAGAAATTGTTAACAAGGAGTGGGATAGACCCGGTGTGCCTTTTTCACCCCCTCCTATATTTAGAAAATGTTTTCCAATAGACGCCACCACACGGGACTTATGGCAGACGGTCCCTAAGGTGGAGGGAGCAGTTTCTACTCTGGCTAAGCGCACCACTATCCCGGTGGAGGATAGCTGTGCTTTTTCAGATCCAATGGATAAAAAGTTAGAGGGTTACCTTAAGAAAATGTTTGTTCAACAAGGTTTTATATTACAACCCCTTGCATGCATTGCGCCTGTCACGGCTGCGGCGGCATTCTGGTTTGAGTCTCTGGAAGAGACCATTAGCTCAGCTCCATTGGATGAGATTATAGACAAGCTTAGAGTCCTTAAGCTAGCTAATTAATTTATTTCTGATGCCGTAGTACACTTAACTAAGCTTACGGCTAAGAACTCCGGATTCGCCATTCAAGCGCGCAGAGCGCTGTGGCTTAAATCCTGGTCAGCCGATGTGACTTCTAAATCTAAATTGCTTAACATACCTTTCAAAGGGCAGACATTATTCGGGCCCGGTTTGAAAGAAATTATCGCTGACATTACGGGAGGTAAGGGCCATGCCCTGCCTCAAGACAGAGCCAAACCAAGGGCTAAACAGTCTAATTTTCGTGCCTTTCGTAACTTCAAGGCAGGAGCAGCATCAACTTCCTCCGCTCCAAAACAGGAAGGAACTGTCGCTCGCTACAGACAGGGCTGGAAACCTAACCAGTCCTGGAACAAGGGCAAGCAGGCCAGAAAGCCTGCTGCTGCCCCTAAGACAGCATGAAGTGAGGGCCCCCGATCCGGAAACGGATCTAGTGGGGGGCAGACTTTCTCTCTTCGCCCAGGCTTGGGCATGAGATGTCCAGGATCCCTGGGCGTTAGAGATCATATCTCAGGGATATCTTCTGGACTTCAAAGCTTCTCCTCCAAAAGGGAGATTTCATCTTTCAAGGTTGTCAGCAAACCAGATAAAGAAAGAGGCGTTTCTACGCTGTGTACAAGACCTTTTACTAATGGGAGTGATCCACCCAGTTCCGCGGTCGGAACACGGACAAGGGTTTTACTCAAATCTGTTTGTGGTTCCCAAAAAAGAGGGAACCTTCAGACCAATCTTGGACTTAAAGATCCTAAACAAATTCCTAAGAGTTCCATCGTTCAAAATGGAAACTATTCGGACAATCTTACCTATGATCCAAAAGGGTCAGTACATGACCACAGTGGATTTAAAGGATGCCTACCTTCACATACCGATTCACAAGGATCATTATCGGTATCTAAGGTTTGCCTTCCTAAACAGGCATTACCAGTTTGTAGCTCTTCCCTTCGGGTTAGCTACGGCTCCAAGAATCTTTACAAAGGTTCTGGGCTCTCTTCTGGCGGTACTAAGACCGCGAGGAATATCGGTAGCTCCATACCTAGACGACATTCTGATACAAGCGTCAAGTTTCCAGACTGCCAAGTCTCATACAGAGTTAGTTCTGGCATTTCTAAGGTCGCATGGGTGGAAGGTGAACGTAGAAAAGAGTTCTCTATTGCCACTCACAAGAGTTCCCTTCTTGGGGACTCTTATAGATTCTGTAGAAATGAAAATTTACCTGACAGAGGACAGGTTAACAAAACTTCTAAATGCTTGCCGTGTCCTTCATTCCATTCAACACCCGTCAGTGGCTCAATGCATGGAGGTAATCGGCTTAATGGTAGCGGCAATGGACATAGTACCTTTTGCACGCCTGCATCTCAGACCACTGCAATTGTGCATGCTAAGTCAGTGGAATGGGGATTACTCAGATTTGTCCCCTATGCTAAATCTGGATCAAGAGACCAGAGATTCTCTTCTATGGTGGCTTTCTCGGCCACATCTGTCCAGGGGGATGCCCTTCAGCAGGCCAGATTGGACGATTGTAACAACAGACGCCAGCCTGCTAGGTTGGGGCGCTGTCTGGAATTCCCTGAAGGCTCAGGGATTATGGACTCAGGAGGAGAGACTCCTTCCAATAAACATTCTGGAATTAAGAGCAGTTTTCAATGCCCTTCTGGCTTGGCCTCAGTTAGCAACTCTGAGGTTCATCAGGTTTCAGTCGGACAACATCACGACTGTGGCTTACATCAACCATCAGGGAGGGACAAGGAGTTCCCTAGCGATGATGGAAGTCTCAAAGATAATTCGCTGGGCAGAGTCTCACTCTTGCCACCTGTCAGCGATCCACATCCCAGGCGTGGAGAACTGGGAGGCGGATTTCCTAAGTCGCCAGACTTTTCATCCGGGGGAGTGGGAACTTCATCCGGAGGTATTTGCCCAACTGCTTCAGCATTGGGGCAAACCAGATCTGGATCTCATGGCGTCTCGCCAGAACGCCAAGCTCCCTTGTTACGGATCCAGGTCCAGGGACCCGGGAGCGGTACTGATAGATGCTCTGACAGCACCTTGGGTTTTCAACATGGCTTATGTGTTTCCACCCTTCCCGATGCTTCCTCGATTGATTGCCAGGATCAAACAGGAGAGAGCATCGATAATTCTAATAGCGCCTGCGTGGCCACGCAGGACCTGGTATGCAGATCTAGTGGACATGTCGTCCTGTTCACCTTGGTCTCTACCTCTGAGATAGGACCTTCTGATTCAGGGTCCTTTCAAACATCCAAATCTAATTTCTCTGAGGCTGACTGCATGGAGATTGAACGCTTGATTCTATCAAAGCGGGGATTCTCGGAGTCAGTGATTGATACCTTAATACAGGCTAGGAAACCTGTTACCAGGAAAATTTACCATAAAATATGGCGTAAATACTTACATTGGTGTGAATCCAAGAGTTACTCATGGAGTAAGGTTAGGATTCCTAGGATATTGTCTTTTCTACAAGAAGGTTTAGAAAAGGGTTTATCTGCAAGTTCGTTAAAGGGACAGATCTCAGCTCTGTCTATCCTTTTACACAAACGTCTGTCAGAAGTTCCAGACGTTCAGGCTTTTTGTCAGGCTTTGGCCAGGATTAAGCCTGTGTTTAAGACTGTTGCTCCGCCGTGGAGCTTAAACTTAGTTCTTAACGTTCTGCAGGGTGTTCCGTTTGAACCCCTTCATTCCATTGATATCAAGCTGTTATCTTGGAAAGTTCTGTTTTTAATGGCTATTTCCTCGGCTCGAAGAGTCTCTGAGCTATCGGCCTTACATTGTGATTCTCCTTATCTGATTTTTTCATTCAGACAAGGTAGTTCTGCGTACTAAACCTGGGTTCTTACCTAAGGTAGTCACTAACAGGATTATCAATCAAGAGATTGTTCCATCATTGTGCCCTAACCCTTCTTCAAAGAAGGAATGACTTCTGCACAATCTGGACGTCGTCCGTGCCCTGAAATTTTATTTACAGGCAACTAAAGATTTTCGCCAAACTTCTTCCCTGTTTGTCGTTTATTCTGGACAGAGGAGAGGTCAAAAAGCTTCGGCTACCTCTCTCTCTCTCTCTCTCTCTTTCTTTCTGGCTTCGTAGCATAATACGTTTAGCCTATGAGACTGCTGGACAGCAGCCTCCTCAAAGAATTACAGCTCATTCTACTAGAGCTGTGGCTTCCACTTGGGCCTTTAAAAATGAGGCCTCTGTTGAACAGATTTGCAAGGCTGCAACTTGGTCTTCGCTTCATACTTTTTCCAAATTTTACAAATTTGACACTTTTGCTTCTTCGGAGGCTGTTTTTGGGAGAAAGGTTCTACAGGCAGTGGTTCCTTCTGTGTAAAGAGCCTGCCTGTTCCTCCCGTCATCCGTGTACTTTTAGCTTTGGTATTGGTATCCCATAAGTAATGGATGACCCGTGGACTGACTACACTTAACAGGAGAAAACATAATTTATGCTTACCTGATAAATTCCTTTCTCCTGTAGTGTAGTCAGTCCACGGCCCGCCCTGTTTTTACGGCAGGTCTAAATTTTAAATTAAACTCCAGTCACCACTGCACCCTATAGTTTCTCCTTTCTCGTTTGGTTTCGGTCGAATGACTGGGTATGACGTAGAGGGGAGGAGCTATATAGCAGCTCTGCTTGGGTGATCCTCTTGCACTTCCTGTTAGGGAGGAGATATAATCCCATAAGTAATGGATGACCCGTGGACTGACTACACTACAGGAGAAAGGAATTTATCAGGTAAGCATAAATTATGTTTTCTTTCAGGGCATAACAAGGATGCAGTTGTGTTCTCAATATAAAAATGTACATTTTGAATAACTTTGTTTAACTTTTCTTATGATTAGTGATTTATGTCCGTTTAAAAGTCATTCTACTGATTTCAAGCGATATATTAAAGGGACAGTCAAGTCCAAAAAAAACCATGATTCAAATAGGGAATGTATTTTAAACAATTTTCAAATTTACTTTTGTCACCAATTTTGCTTTGTTCTTTTGGTATTCTAAGTTGAAAGCTAAATCTAGGAGGTTCATATGCTAATTTCTTAGACCTTGTATGCCGTCTCCTAAACTGAATGCATTTTACCACTAGAGGGCATTAGTTCATGCGTTTCATATTGATAACATTGAGCTCATGCATGTGAATTTACCGAGGAGTGAGCACTGATGGGCTAAAATGCAAGTCTGTCAAAAGAACTGAAATAAGGGGCAGTCTGCAGAGGCTTAGATTCAAGGTAATTACAGAGGTAAAACGTGTATTATAACTGTGTTAGTTATGCAAAACTGAGGATTTCGGTAATAAAGGAATTATCTATCTTTTTAAATAACAAAAATTCTGATGTTGACTGTCCCTTTAAGTCGAGCTCTGCTGACTGAGGGTGAGCTTGAACTAACACTACAAGTCATTGGTTCAAAAATTTACCAAAGACTTATTTTGTGGGTGTGACTAAACTAGAGCATCCCATATTTCTAATTTGTAGCACTGCTACTCATGCTGGCAAAATGAAACTTAAAGGGACAGTCAAGTCCAAAAAAAACCTTTCATGATTCAAATAGGGCATGTAATTTTAAACAACTTTCCAATTTACTTTTATCACCAATTTTGCTTTGTTCTCTTGGTATTCTTAGTTGAAAGCTAAACCTAGGAGGTTCATATGCTAATTTCTTAGACCTTGAAGGCCGCCTCTAATCTAAATACATTTTGATAGGTTTCCACCACTAGAGGGCATTAGTTCACGTGTTTCATATAGATAACATTGAGCTCATGCACCTGAATTTACCATGGAGTCAGCTCTGATTGGCTAAAATGCAAGTCTGTCAAAAGAACTGAAATAAGAGGGCAGTCTGCTGAGGCTTAGATACAAGGTAATTACAGTGTATAATTATAACTGTGTTGGTTATGCAAAACTGGGAAATGAGTAATTAAGGGATTATTTATCTTTTAAAACGGCAATTCTGGTGTTGACTGTCCCTTTAATAGTAGAATTTCTTGATAAAATTTTAAAATTGCTTTTCAAAAGCTGTTGTAAACTGTAACAATGATAGTAGTGTTGGTGGGTGCTGTTACCAGTCTTCTAAACCTCCAAACCCAACATGTTAACCGTAAAGTGGCACACCCCTCTATTACCCCAACCGCCCCCTGCAACAAAACCTCCCTGCTATTATTTCCTTAACCATTAGGCTCATATCAACCTCCCATATTAACCAGATAACTGCTACAACCCCCAAAGAAAAAAAATCCCCATATTCCTACAAAAAAAAAACAAAAACCCTTAGTTCCAGACCTCCATTGCAAAAAAATAGCACCCCTGTTTCCAAACTGGGGTCTCCTACCTCTTGGTTTTATGGGGGCTGGAAAAGTTGCTCTAAAAGTGCCCATCACCCCCTTTAAACACTGCTACAATAGGTATATCTTTTAATAAAACGGGCCCTCTACTTCTGGCTTTGGAACC
Source organism: Bombina bombina (assembly GCF_027579735.1). Classification (NCBI taxonomy): domain Eukaryota; kingdom Metazoa; phylum Chordata; class Amphibia; order Anura; family Bombinatoridae; genus Bombina; species Bombina bombina. Next base: position 135,211,938 of record NC_069505.1, on the reverse strand, counting down.
CTGTGTTCACCATTTCTGCCATATATGGTTCCTGGAAATGTCACTGTAAAGCTACTCTATCTAAAATTTCCTTTATGTACTTTTAATTTCTGGTTAGATTTCTCCTTAGGACTATATGATAATTGTGAGGTTATCAACACCCAAGATTTATGTTTCAGAATAACAAACTATTAAAGGGACATAAATGGTTTTTTTTTATTTAAATTCTTTGTGGCATCTAAGGGGGACACTTTAAAATGTATTAGTTTTCTGAGAAATTAGACCTTAAAAGGTTAAAAAATATATCTAGAGTCATTGCTAAAACCAAAATTATAATAATCATAAATATAAAGCTTCTTGAATGTACTTATTTTGACCAGGAAATAAAGCTTCAAAGTATGTTAAATCTTGCATAACAAGGGGTTTGGTATCAACACCATTTTCTCCCCCCCCCCCCCCCATTCTTTTTTTATTAGGAATCACATGGATACACAATATCAATACTATTAAACCTTGAACAAAAGGCACACACAAAGACAATCATGATACACAAAGAAGGTTATCAACTTATGACAGTCAATGCATATGTGACAATTTTCACAGGTGAGGTACAGTTCGTTGATATAATACATTTGGACCTTGAACAATAGGCACATATAGGCTCAATCATGATGCATAAAGAAAGTTAACAACTTATGATAGTCCATGAGTGTGTGGTCGATTCCAAAGGTAAGGTATAGTTCATTGATACAATATAGTTGGACCTTGAACAATAGGCACATATAGAACCAATAATGGTGCATAAAGAAGGTTAATAACTTATGACAGTCTATGAATATGTGACCAATTAAAATGGCGAGGTACAGTTCGTTAATAGTGTACCGTGTATAGTGTACCAGGTCCATGTGATCACCTAAACTCACCCTTTCTTTTTCTAATCCAACATCAAATAACAAAATAAAATAACACAAAAGAACAAATAAAACAAGTTAAGCGGATATGAGCCATTTCTCTGTTTAACCGTCAACTAGAATTAAAGTAGAGCCAAGATTTGCGATACTTAGTTTTCATAGAGGGAAGGGGGTCTCTCTCTGTTCCTCTTTCCTCTAGCAAAACACCAATGTTTGTGAAATTAACCTTCAATCAGTATCTCTTCCCAACCAGTAGATTGTGAAGTATTAGGTGCTCAGGTTCAGGGACACTGCAAGCCCCTCTAAGGGAGGCCTCCAGTATCACCTCATGCTGCAAAAAAGGTCTCAGTACATGCTCCTTTAATGTGGGGGAGAGTGTAATAATGAAACTGCCATTTTTTTAAAGAATGGTCTTAATCTATGATTTACATCTAGTTTAGTATCTAATTGTTTCACAAAGAGCTGTTTAAGTAGTCTCTGTTTAAACTGAGCTAAGGAGAGCGACTTGTTAGAGATCCAGAGGGCCAAAATACACCGACGGGCTAGTAAAGTACATAGGGTAAGTATGGGGTAAATGGTGTTGTTTTGTCTGTCCCACACAAACGGATGATGTCAACCTTGAATGTAATTTTGATCCTGTACTGAAACTGGCACCAAAAACGTTTAACATAAGGACAGTCAAAGAAATAGTGGTTGAGTGTGGGCAACATTTACTGCATTTGTTTGGACATGTACAGTTCCAGTGTGCCAGACGTGCTGGAGTAATGTAGTCACCATTAAGTATTCTAGTCTGCATCTCTGTCGGAGACTGCTAAACTTGCCGTCTTGGTTCTAACTAAATTGTTTTTAATATCATCGATAGTGATGTCATCCATGTCCTCTTTGCGCAACCTAGTCAAAATGTTGCCCATAGTGTTATCTCCGGTACAGTCGATCAATCGTTGGTAGATTGAAGATAGGGAGAAATGACCCAACCCAAAGGCTGTGTGTGTAATAGCAAAGGGAGAGAGTTCCCAGAAGAGAGGGTTTTTAGAGATAAATGTATTTCTGTAGTGCCTGCTTTGTAGATATGCGTAAAAGTGTGTGTTGGGCAAGCCAAATTTATTTTTTAGATCTTGAAATGTTCTGACAATGAGTGACAGTGGATCCAGGAGCACCCCTACTGAGTCCATACCCGCCGAGCTCCAAGCTTGGAAAGGAGCTGTTTCATTCCTATCAGGGAAGTTTTTATTCCCTATTATTGGTATGATCTTGGGGGAGGGGGATTCCCTGCCAAGATATTTAAGGGTCGACCACCATGCCTTCAATACATCTCTGTACATTAAATTATTTTTAATCTCTGGTGGCAGTTCCCTAAGTGGGATATAGGGGAGGTTAGAGTTAGACGAGTCAGTGCTGCCCAATTGTAAAACTTGAGGTTTGGGAGTGTTAAGCCTCCCTTAATATAAGGTTGTTGTAATTTAGTAGTAGCTATACAAGTTTTCTTCCCCTCCAGATGAAAAGTTGGATTGCTGTGTTCATAAGTGATAGGTCCACTTTGGTGAGAAGGAAGGGTAGCATTAATAATGGATACAATAGTTTGGGCAAAATTGACATTTTTACATTGTGTTTGTAACTGATTGCACTGCTTTGTAATATTGAGTTCATAGATTTTGTAAGGGTTACGATGTAGCTCAATTCCCAGATAGGTCAAGGTGTTAGGTTGCACAACAAAGGGGTTGTGAGATTTATCATTTTTGTGATCTGTTAACTATAATATTTCGGAATTGCTCATATTTTTTTTGTATATTGAAAAATATCTGAAAATATTTAGTACATCTATAATCTGTGGGATGTATAATGAGGGGTTAGTAATAAAAAGGAGCATGTCGTCGGCATACAAGGCTATGTGTATAGTGTAGTCATTAAGGGGTATCCCCGGGTAAGTTTTTCTCAGTTTGAGGGCAAGCGGTTCTAAGGCCAGATGAAATAGAAGGGGAGACAGTGGACATCCCTGACGAGTGCCTCTTTGAAGTGTGAAGGTGGAGAGAAGGCCGTTAACCAAAATGTTAGCAGTTGGAGAGGAGTAGATTTTGCCTAGAAAATTAAGGAATGGGCCCTCGAATCAGAATTGCTTAAAGTGACTGTCAAGTCAGCGATATCCGGTAACGCAACATAATTCCTCTTTTAAAAATAGCTGGACTTTAATTCATAATTTTTTATAAAACAGTTTTTCGCCCAATTCTACCTTTTAATATGCTCGTTCGTAGCTCCGATCGTCTGCCCACTATATTTGCACTTTGATTGACATATTTTTTTTTAGACCTTCATTATCCACTTATCTTTTTCCCCCCGGGGGGTTCAACCCCTTTTTTACAACGTCACACACATCGCATGCGCTCAAGCCGATTTCGCTTTTTCAGTTTTTATGCATGTTCACACATTGCGCATGCTCTGTAGCCCTTGAATCGGAAACAGATAAATATACATTAGAAATATAGATAGTTATTCTCAATGATTGCAATTACAATAATTGCCAACGATCGAAAGTCTGCTGCTGCTGCGAACGCTGATAATATTCAATTAATACTATGTTGTGAGTAAACTGTGTCGGAATTTTGCACATGTGCAGATCCAACGATCAACGGGCGCGCGCTTCAGAGATACGTATAGAGCGGTTGGGACCGCTCTATTCGTCACTATGCTCCAAAATAGAAAGTTGCCGTTGGTAGGAGTCCTAGTGAAAACGGACTTCATTTAGGTAATAAAAAATTATATAAACTATATATTTAAAAAAAACAAAAAACTTGGCGATTATAGTAATTAATCGTTTATCAGTATTCGCGTTACAGGCTGCTAAAATTGACATTCACTTTAAGGGTATAAAATAGATGTGGCCATTCAACTCTGTCAAAGGCCTTCTCTGCATCAAGAGATAGCAGGAAGACCTCCTGATCCCCACCCATCTACGGGTCCCCACTCTTTGACCAATAATGATTGATGGCATAGAGGACCTTATGTAAGTTGACCGCTGAGGTTCTACCAAACACAAACCCAGTTTGATCTGAATGCAGCAGGGTAGGAATATTTTTTTTAGTCTATTGGCTAGGATTTTCATTAGAATCTTGTAGTTGGTATTTAAAAGGGATATGGGGCGGTATGATTCTGGAAGTGTGTGATCTTTCCCAGGCTTAGGAATTAGTGTAATATGGGCTGATACAAATTATTTAGAGGGGGTCCCATCATCAAGGAGAAGTGCATTGTATACCCTAGAGAGGACAGGGGATATCTGAGGGGAAAGAAGTCTGAAAAATTCTATTGGAAGCCCATCTGGACCTGGAGTTTTCCCCAATTACAGGGATTTAATGGTAAACTGAATCTCCTCTGTGGATACTGGGACATTTAAGGCTTCTACTTGGTCTGTTGTGAGATGTGGTAATGCAAGGGAGTGCGAGTTGTGATGTGAGTCTGGTAAAATTGGTTGTTGTTTAGAATATGTGTGTATAATAACTTGCTAAGCAATGTGCCAATTCCGAGGGGGTTTTGTAAGTTTTTCCTCCATATCTAAGCACAGCTATGTCCTTTTTGATGGATTGAGTTTTCACTTAAGTGGCCAGGAGCTGACCCGATTTATTACCAAAACATTAGAATTTAGTTGCTGACTTGAGAAGGCCAGCAGTCGTTTTTTTTTTTTTTTGGTCTAAAAAAGGCATTTAGTTCAGTTTTAGCTATAATATAAGTATCATATGAGGAATGTAATTTGTGGGTGCAGTAGTCTAAATAGGCTTGGCACAGTGTAGTTTGTAAGACATTATGCTTGTGTTAAGTTTTATGTTTAAGGTCAGCTAGATATGAGATTATATGACCTGTAAGGACAGTTTTAGCAGCTTCCCAAAACAACTGTGGATTGGTTATATGTGCCACATTATCAGTGTAGTAGTTGTTCCAGGCATGGATAAGTGATTTCCGAAAGGGTTCAGATGTGAGAAGATACAAAGTGAAGCGCAAGGAGTTTCTAGTAGGGTGTCTGAGAGTAGTTCCCATGGTAATCTCTACCGGGGCATGGTCAGAGACCACAAAGTCATGTATAGTTTCTGAGGTGATTTGTGTAATCAGAGTCTATTCTGGAAAGTGTAATCAGGCTCTATTCTGGATAGTGAAGAATTGACTTTAGAAAGGCAGGTGTAAACTTTACCTTCAGGGTGTCTCCTACACCAGCTGTCACAAACAGCCAGGGAGTCAGAGAGCATACCAAACACCTTCCTCTCAAACCTACCCCTGTAGTTTTACAATCTGCTTTCTATTGGTACATCCTGTGCCCAGGCTCTATCCAAAAGAGGCTGAGGGGATAAGTTGAAGTCATCCCCCATTATCAATCTCGCGACCACAAAGGGAGTTCGATTTTGAACTAGGGTTCCCCAAAAGTTCATGGTTTTGTGATTGGGTGCGTAAATATTACACAATATGTAGTTGGTCGAGTCTATGGAGAGTTGAGAGATAAGGATTCTGCCCTCTGGTTCAGTGATAGTATTGTGTATTTCTATCTGTAGGTTTGCCAAATAAAATGGCCAGTCCTCTACTGGAAGATGTGTATGAAAAATATATCACCTTTCCCATCCAATTGCTACTAAGCTTTTCGTGTTCTTCATCTCCTAGATGCGTCTCCTGGAGGAGGGTAACATCAGTATTAAATCTACACAAGTGTGTTAAGATTGATTTGCGTTTTATGGCGGAATTGATACCACCAACCATTCCAAGTGAGGATTTTAAGTGCTATCGTCAACTATCAGTGGGGTCGGTATGGATACATCCAAATTTGTCAGGTCAACTGAGGAGCAGGGAGCGAGGGATGGGGAGGAGGAGGGGGAAAACGGACACCAACCCCATTCATTAAATGTAGGGAGTTTGTGATTAAGATACTAGAGGGCCCCTGACATAGCAATGATTTCAACGACCATCTAAGGTGGGGAAGACCACTTTGTGAGTAGGTTTGGATTAAAACCCTATAAGGGTACTTGGCCTCAGTAAAACATTTAGGCTCTGCTTTGGGATTGGCTTGTACACTATAGTAAAACACCATACATAATAAGCGCATGTACGCATGCGCAAAACATGTCAGATAGGAGCTTACCCTGTGTCCTTTTTGAAGCCTGCTCCTCAATAAACTCTTTTGGATTTACCATGAGACCCAGTGTTTTCCTTTCCTCATCTCATAATAATAATGACAAAATCAATTCGTTGATTTGAAAAAAACCTCCCATTTGTTAGAGGATATATGCGGTAGGTATACAAATAACCCAAAATGAGGAATGGGTCTGTTGTCAAAAGTGTTGGGCTTAAGGTGTATCGTCAATGGTTTAAAGGCTAACATGAAATTGGGGGGTGGATTGGTATTGGGATGTTTCATGATGATCATGTACCTGTTGAGCAATTGTTTCTGAAAAAACGAAAACGTAAAGTATACAATGTTTAAACATAACTAAATTAATAGGCGTAAAAAAACTAAATAAAAACTAGAACCAGAGTCAATCTGGAATGAAGGTCTATAAACTTTTTTTGAGTAAACCATGGTGTATTAGAATGTGTCATTTCTTGGTGAATATCAATTGTCTGCTTAATAGGTGATTGTAGGGTGATAGTAGCATGACAGATGGATAACATTTAAACAGGAATAACTACAAGGATCCGCAACATAAGTATTAAAACTATTACAACTATAGAACAATAGTTAGAAAGTCTTACCAGTAACTGGGGCTAGTATTATTAGAGCCATTTGTCCAGATCAAACCAAAATAAAATAAATAAACATTTGCATATTCCAGTTTGAATTGAAGTACATAGCCATAAGTACTAAAGTATAAAAGACATATTTATGTGATCAGCAATATGAATGTCCTTCAACCAGGCTGTTGCTGTCGCTCTGTTGCCACATTGCTTTCACAGCCTGAGAAGAGTGGAAGAATTTTGGACCATGAGCAGTCTGTAGCTGGAGTTTTTCAGGAAATAATGCCACCCCTCTTCCCTGTACATAGAGACGTGAGCATATTGGGGTGAAATCTTTGCGTTGTCTAGAAACTTCCAAGGAAAAGTCCTGAAATAACAGGAGTCTACTGCCTTCATATATAACTTCTTTCTGCAACCTGTAGGTTCTAAGAATCTTCAGCTTCTTCTGAAAGTCAAGGCACTTGAAAATGACTTGTCTTGGTCTTTATTTGCTGTTTTCCATATTGCAGGGCCTACTCTGTGTGGCCTCTCTTCATCTATAGGCAGGATGTCTTGGGGGTTGCCCAAAAGTTTCGGGAAAATTAGGGCAGTGAATCCCAGAAGATCTTTACCTTTGTGATTTTTTCAGGAAGGCCCACTATGCACAGATTATTATGACGGCTGCGATTCTGAAGATCCTCTACACATTCTTGTAGGATCTTATTATGGCGTAGCAATTGTTGTAGTGAGTTACTAGCTTCCGTCTGCCTCTCTTCTACTTCTGAAATCCTGTTTTCCGCAGTGGAAAGGCAAGTCGAATACTGCCTGACCTCACTTGCCAGAGTATCTAAGCCAGCCTGTAAGGTCTCCATTTTAGGCAAGAAAAAGGATTTTAAGTTTTTCATAAGTTGACTCTGATCCACACTTTGGTTGGCAGTTCCCTCAGGGTGCGGAGAGATCTCTGCAAGTACTTCAATCTGTTTTTGTAGCTCATGTTATCTCTCTGTGGAAGTATGATCTTTTGAAAATATTTATCCACTTTCATGAGTAGATGGTACAAGATAGTCACTGATTTTTAGTAGACAATATGGTACTGCAGTCTCCTCAGGTATATAAAGCTTTTGTGCATTTGTAACAAGGAGAATTAAAAGTGTATACACTCCTTGAGTGATTATAGGAAGCACGCTTTGCCGTAGATGGAAAACACGGGAAAAGTTCACACACCCAATTGGTTTTTGTAGCATGCAATTTTTTTTTTAGCTATACCAGCAACAAAATTTGAATCTTTTATGGGGTCGGTATGTATGCTCAGCTCCCTTCTCCAAGGATACTGGGCAATGCTAATACGAATGTCTTCTTTAGCAAGAGAAAGGTTTAGCAGCCCCTTAAAAACATAAATTATGCTTACCTAATAATTTCATTTCCATCAAGGGGAGGAGAGTCTATGGCTTCATTCATTACTATTGGGAATTAAGAACCTGGCCACCAGGAGGCGACAAAGACACCCCAGCCAAAGGCTTAAATACCTCCCCCACTTCCCTCATCCCCCAGTCATTCTGCCGAGGGAACCAGGAAAAGTAGGAGAAATATCAGGGTAAAAATAGGTGCCAGAAAATGAATAAATTTAGGGCTTTAGATACGGAAATGATCAGGTAAGCATAATTTATGTTTTCCATCTAAAGGGGAGGAGAGGCCACTGCTTCATTCATTACTATTGGGAACATATACCCAAGCTCTAGAGGACACTGAATGAAACAGGGAGGGTAAAAGCCTGACCCTAATCTGAGGGCACCACAGCCTGCAAAACCTCTCTCCCAAAAACAGCTTCCGCAGAAGCAAAAAACGTCAAATTTGTAAAACTTTGTAAAAGTGGGTAAGGAAGACCAGGTAGCCGCCTTACAAATTAGCTCCATAGAGGCCTCATTCTTGAAGGCCCAAGATGAAGCCACAGCTCTAGTTGAATGAGCTGTGATCCTCTGAGGAGGCTTATGTCCCGCTGTCTCATAAGCCAAGCGAATCAAGCTCCTCAACCAAAAATACAAAGAAGTAGCAGAGGCCCTTTGCCCCTTGTGCTTACCAGAATACACCACAAAAACAGATGTAGACTGTCTGAAATTCTTTGTAGCCTGAAGATAGAACTTTAAGGTACGAACCACATCCAGGTTATGAAGTAACCTCTCCTTTGAAGAAGAAACAACTATTTCCTGATTAATGTTACGGTTAGACACCACTTTGGGGAGAAACCCCAACCCAGTGAGAAGCACAGCCTTATCCACATGAAACACCAGATAAGGAGGAACACATTGCAAGGCAGCTAATTCAGATACTCTGCGTGCCAATGCAATAGCCAACAGGAAGAGAACCTTCCAGGACAGAATCTTAATGTCCATGGAATGCATAGGTTCAAACAGAACCCTCTGCAAAACCTTAAGGACTGTTTAAGTTTCAAGGCGAAGCCGACTGTCTAAAGACAGGCCTGATTATAGACAGAGCCTGAACAAAAGATTGAATGTCAGGGAGCTCAGCGAGTCTCCTATGCAACAAAACTGATAAAGCCGATATCTGTCCCTTTAAGGAACTAGCGGCAAGACCCTTCTCCAAACCATCTTGGAGAAAGGACAGAATCCTGGATACCTTCACCTTATGCCAAGGAGATCTATGCTTCGCACACCAGGACAAGTAAGTCCTCCACACCTTATAGTAGATGCGACGAGTGACTGGCTTCCTTGCCTGAATTAGAGTATCAATCACACTTTCTGAAAAGCTTCTCTTGGTTAAGACTAGGCGTTCAATCTCGATGCAGTCAGCCTCAGAGAATCCAGATTTTGATGCTGAAAGGGGCCCTGTGACAGCAGATCCCTGCGACAGGGTAACCTCCACGGCGGAGTGGATGACATCCCCACCAGATCCGCAAACCACGTCCTCCACGGCCACGAAGGAGCAATCAGAATGGCCGAAGCCCACTCCTGTTTCATGCGTGCCACTATGTGAGGTAGAAGTGGTAATGAAGGAAAAATGTAAGCTAGGCTGAATCCCCAAGGAACCGCTAAGGTATCTAACAGCTCTGCCTGGAGATCCCTGGACCTCGACCTGTATCAAGGCAGTTTGCAATTGAGTCTGGACGCCATGAGATCTATCTCTGGCGTTCCCCATCTGTGACAAATCTCAGCAAACACCTCGGGGTAAAGAGACCATTCCCCCGGATGGAAGGACTGTCTGTTGAGAAACTCCACTTCCCAGTTGTCCACGCCCGGAATGTGAATCGCTGAGAGCGAACAGCCGTGGGACTCTGCCCACTCCAGGATCCGAGACACCTCCCTCATCGCGAGGGGACTCCTCGTACCCCCTTGATGGTTGATGTAAGCCACCGAGGTAATGTTGTCGGTCTGGAATCTGACGAGACTGACCGACCCCAGAGAAGGTCAAGCCTTCAAAGCATTGTAGATTGCTCGTAGTTCTAAGATGTTGATCGGAAGGAGAGACTCCTCCCTGGACCACTGTCCCTGTGCCATCCTGGCACCCTAAATAGCTCCCCAACCTGACAGACTGGCGTCCATGGTCACAATCTCCCAGGACGGTCTCAAGAAGGATATCCCCATAGATAGTTGCTCCGGACGACTCCACCAAGAGAGGGAGTTCCGAGTCCGTGCATCCAGGGATATCAGCTGTGACAGATCTGAATGATCGCTGTTCCACTGTCTCAACATGCACAACTGAAGAGGTCTTAGGTGGAACCTAGCGAATGGGATGACATCTATGCTTGACACCATGAGACCTATCACCTCCCTACATTGAGCCATCGAAGGGCTTGAGGAGGACTGAAGGGCTAGACAGGTGGATGCAAGCTTCCTGCACCGCTGATCTGTGAGAAATATCTTCATGGACATAGTCTATTATCGTACCCAGTAACTCCACCCTGTTGCTGGGAACCAGGGAACTCTTTCCTGAGTTGATCTTCCAACCGTGATATTGGAGTAGAAGAAGAAGAGCCCTCTAATGATCCTCTGTGAGGCTGAGCGACGGGCCTGAACCAGGATGTCGTCCAGGTAAGGCGCCACCACCACAATGCCCCTGGATCTGGCCACTGCAAGCAGTTCCCCAGAACCTTCGTGAAGACTTTTGGGGCCGTCGCCAGACCAAAAGGAAGGGCCACAAACTGGAAGTGTTGTTCCAGAAATGCAAATATTAGGAACCTGAAGTGGTCCCTGTGGATTTGCACATGAAGGTAAGCATCCTTCAAGTCTATAGTCGTCATGAACTGTCCCCTTTGAACTAGGGGCAAAATAGATCTGAATGTTTCCATTTTAAACAATGGAACACTCAGAAACTTGTTTAAACACTTTAGGTCCAGAATCGGGCGGAACGCGCCCTCCTTCTTTGGAACCACAAAAAGGTTGGAATAGTACCCTAGACCCCTTTCTGCTAGGGGTACTGGTACGATAACCCCGAGAGAGGCGAGATCTCTCACACACTCTAGAAAGGCCTCTCTCTTCTCTGGTCTTAAAGACAGGTTTGATAGGAGGAATCTGCCCTCGGGCGGATGAGATCTGAACCCTATACTGTAACCCTGGGAGACCACTTCTAGAACCCAAGGGTCCTGAACGTCCTGCAACCATGCGTCTGAGAATAGAGATAATCTGCCCCCTACGTGATCCGGAGATCGGTTGGGGGCCGCCCCTTCATGCCGATTTCGTTTCGGCGGGCTTCTTGCTCTGCTTAGACTTGTTCCAAGATTTAGCCGGTTTCCAAGATCCCTTGGATTGGTCCGCTTTTGCTGCGGGTTGCTGGCGCTGGGCCTTGTCCGCACGAAAGGGACAAAAAGTAGATCCTTTAGGCTTAGCCTTCTTATCCTGCGGTAGGAAAGCTCCCTTTTTTCCCGTAACCGTGGATATAATCGAATCCAATCCTGTACCGAACAGTATCTTCTCTTGAAAAGGCACGGACAACAGCCTCGCCCTAGAGGTCATGTCCGCAGAACTAGATTTTAGCCACAGAGCTCTGCATGCTAAAACAGAAAAACCTGACACCTTAGCATTCAGGTGAATAATTTGCATATTGGCATCACAGATGAAAGAATTGGCGATCTTCAGCTCCTTAATCTTCTCCTGTATCTCGTCGATGGATGTCTCCCCCTCGACCATTTCACACAGGGATTCACACCAATATGTCTCAGCTCCAGTGACCGCCGCAACGGCCGCTGCTGGCTGAAAAACAAACCCTGTGTGCTGAAACATCTTTCTCAACATGTTTTCTAGCTTTTTATCCATGGGCTCTTTAAACGACGAACTATCCTCGTGGTTAATAGTCGTCCACTTCGCGAGCATAGAGATAGCCCCATCCTCCTTAGGGATGGTCCCTCACAGCTCAAGCTGAGAGTCCGGAATGAGGAACAGTTTTTTAAAGGAAGAAAAGGAAAAGGAAGAACCCAATCGCTCCCATTTGTTCTTAATAATATTATTCATCTTAACGGGAACCAGGAAAGACTGAGGTACTACCCTGTCCTTGTATACCTTGTCAAGCTTAGTCATCGCAGGTTCCTCCAATATCTTAGGTTCCGGAACCTCCAGAGTAGCAAGCACCTGCCGTAGCAGAAATCGCCGATTCCAGTTCGTCCGCAAAGTCTGGTGGCCAACAAATCTCTCCAGAAGGAGTAACGGTTGGACCCTGGGGCACTGCATGTGCAGTCGGAGATGAATGTAGGGAAGGCACCTCCCGGGACGAAGAACCCTCAGGAGGTGGACGGCTCAGTAGTACTAGACATCCATTTACCTTTACATGTTGTAACTTTAGGCTGATCTACCAGAACCTCCTCACAGTTAACACAGGAATGAGACTTTATTAAGGAAGGAGAGCCCTCCAACACCTCAGAGTCCTCCATCGCTTGCACGCTTGGTTAGACTAACTTTATTTATTAAAAAGGCACCTTTATACCACCAATGGCCGGGGCACTCACCCATTCCTAGGACCCGGACTACAGAAACCGCTATGTCTCCAGTGCCACAGATTAACAGGAAGGATAGATAGCCACACCCAGTCACATGGAATGCCTAGAAGGACCGCCCCTGCACTAGGGAAAAGCACGCCAAGAAATGGCCGTGCAAGTTTCCGCAAGTGACATGAAGTTTCACACATTGCCAGAGCCTCATCTCGCACATAGCGCAGCAATGACACAATAAACAATATCATGTATAAACTCTGTTCACTAATCCCCCTTCCAGGAACATTAACCCTTGATTCTGTAAAGATAAAAAGGCGCCATACTGTGACCCTGTCTTCTATGTTACCATTATGAATAGAAAATGAAACGATCTTACCAGAATCTACGCCGTGGAACAGGAACATAGCCTTTCAAGTGTGACAGGTTAGTAGCCTCGCTCCTGACATGGACTTGAGTGAAGAAAGTAGGCAGCGAAACTCGTCAACGCTGATTGCTTATGGAGCTGTTAATATGCGTCGGGATGGTTTTGCAGAAAGACTCTCCCTGCATCCCGGACTCTTAACTTTCGCCCAGGCTCTCACTGAGAGGCTGACAGGACTACTTAAAACTCAAGTCCCACTGCAAAGAGTACTACCCTCCATAAGCGACTACTCCGAAACTCCGGCACTCCTCTGCCATCCTTCTGTGATGAAAGGCATAGAATGACTGGGGGATGAGGGAAGCGGGGGAGGTATTTAAGCCTTTGGCTGGGGTGTCTTTGCCTCCTCCTGGTGGCCAGGTTCTTAATTCCCAATAGTAATAAATGAAGCCGTGGGCTCTCCTCCCCTTTAGATGGAAAGCAGCCTCTCAACCACAGTCCGAAGTTGTCTTATCCACCCCTTTCAAGTTTGGGTAGCTCAGGGCATGGATATCTCCTCTCCCTTTGTCCCTGCTCCCTCACTCCAGGCCCCTTGTTGTTCTCGGTTGTATTGCAGGCTTAGAAGAGTTAGGGTGTTATAAGGCCTTGTTGCAATAGCGACGTGTGTCACCTATAATGGGGCACCGCTAGAGAGAGGGACGCGAGAGCAACCGGTAGAAAAAGAGGTATAGAATTCAAAGATGTGCCTTAATGGTGTTAGAATATAGTGTTAAGTATTCTGATCACCCTCAAACAGAGTCCATATTATTTATAAAAAGATCTGAATTGGCGCTTAGTTGCGGCCGTCTCCCAAATAATGCAGAAGAGGAGTTTAATATAATTTGTGTCCACTTTACTCACAGTCCCGAGGTGGGTTATGCTGATGCGGCACTATGTCTCGTTACTGTCCGTCCGTACACACCAGGCCTTCTTACTCCAGCAAAATGGCGCAGACGGAGTGGCGTAGCCAGCTTTTTTCCGGCTTCCAGAGACAAGGGCAGATGATAATACCCTTCACACTAGGATGAGCGGTTAGCTCGTTGTAAAAATACAGTGCCCAACAAGCTCGGGTTGTGGGGAAGAGATGGGGTCGATTTTTAAGGTTTTATTCTTCCTTAGTGACACGGAGCTCTTCACAGCACCTCCATCTTCTAGTCCTGCCTACCGGAAGTCCTCATGAACACCATTTTCAATCCGAAAATACACAAAAAAAGTTAATAGATGTTAATTGCATATTGTAAATATATTATATAAGGTTTTTAAATGTATGACTTTTTTTGTTTCCTATCCCTTTAAAGCCCAGTTCTACTATATTTTGCTTTTCAAGCTAAAAGGAACAAGTGTATTTAATTATATACAAATAGCATTTATTACGTTTAGTTTATCTTTTGAAATAGCTGCTTTTGACAGGTGAAACCCTCTGCCTACCCTTAAAATATGAAATCTGCAGTTTTGTCTATATGTGGGTTTGTAAAAAGGATAAATACAATTGTATTACTCTTCTATTCAGCTTGAAGAATTGAGTACTGTGTAAACAGGGGTATTCAACCTTCTCACCTGAGGGGCTGGGCTGGCGTGTTTTTCACTCAGGACAGGGTGCTGGTGAGTGTTAGAAACTATATACTGTCTAAATCAACAGCCATGAAGTGAGCAATGTTTTATCTAGATATACATCATTGCTTTTCCTTGCACAAATAGCAGTACCTGCCGGACAGCATTGTACAATGAAATACCATGCGCTACTGTGCTAATCCATAAATACATTTATTCACAGGCACCTGCCCTTTCAGCAGGACGAGAGGGGCACTTGCCCTGTGCCCCACACTGTCATCAGGGGTGAAGGTATAAGCGTGCAAAGTACATCCTGTGTTTATTTTATGAAGTAATAATGATGCTTTATATAGGACACATTTAATGTTGGGACAAAGGTGGGCCATAAGGGGGTAGGAGAATAAGTGGCTGGGCTGAGGGGGCCCCACAAATACTAAGGGTGGTTCTGTTCATACTTCCTGTTTGAAAAGTCTAGCCTTAAAAGGGACAGTCTAGTCCAAATTAAACTTGTGCAATTTTAAACAACTTTTTAAATTACTTTTATCATCAGATTTGCTTTGTTATCTTGGCATTCTTTGTTGAAAGCTAAACCTAGGTAGGCTCCTATGCTAATTTCTACGCCCTTGAATTCCGTCTGTTATTTCAGTGTATTTTGAGTTTTTTTACAGCTAGACTGTGCTAGCTCATGTGTGCCATATAGATAACATTGAGCTCACTCCCGTGGAGTTATTTATGCATCAGCACCGATTGGCTAAAATGCAAGTCTGTCAAAAGAACTGAAATAAGGGGGCGGTCTGCAAAGGCTTAGATACACAGTAATCACAGTTATGCAAAACCTGGGAATGGGTAATAAAGGCATTATCTATCTTTTTAAACAATAATAATTATAGAATAGACTGTCCATTTAAAGGGACATTAAACTGCACAACTCTAAGGTTACTACTCGTCATGTTATTGTTTTTTCTCCAATACCCTGCAGCTCTCTTTTTTAACCATTACAGAAACCAGTTAGTAAAACTCTGCATCTTTATTGTGTGGAATTTGAAAATGTTAAAGGTATAGTGTTGTATTCAATCATGTGACAATGGAACATAAGCAAGCAGACATTGCAGAACTTATCTAGTTTGTAGGCAGTGAGACCATCACTGGAAATTTTGAAGTGTTCATTTAGCACTTATTTAGCAAATTTAGAAAATGGCGAAGACCCTGAATATTTATATATATATATATATATATATATATATATATATATATATATATATATATATATATATATATATATATATACATATGTGTGTATGTAAAATATGAGAAGTAAATGGAAAAGTCTGCACACTTTTTTTTTTTTTATTTATAAAAATCAAGTTCCTATTGCAGGATAAAAAAAAAAGATATTCCGAAGATAAACATTCTACATGGAACTTTTTTTTTTTTGCACAAACTTCAGCACTGTAAGTTGGGCATCAGCAATCACCCTTATTCCAAACCAGAGTTTGACAAACAAAAACATTGTTTTCATAGCTGACAAATTTTTGCTTCCATAGCTAGGACATTCCAAACCATTAAAGCCACCAGAATTGCAAATACAAGATAACAGGAAAATCTGGTTGTGTGGGAAAAAAAAGTCAGAAAAGGGCATCTTTTTTTTTAAGATGTATCGAGTCCACGGATTCATCCATACTTGTGGGATATTCTCCTTCCTTACAGGAAGTGGCAAAGAGAGCACCCACAGCAGAGCTGTCTATATAGCTCCTCCCTTAGCTCCACCCCCCAGTCATTCTCTTTGCCTACTCTAAGTACTAGGAAGGGTAAAGTGAGTGTGGTGACAAAAATGTTAGTTTTTATTTTCTCAAGCAAAAGTTTGTTATTTTAAATGGTACCGGTGTGTACTATTCACTCTCTGGCAGAAAAGGGATGAAGATTTCTGCAAGGAGGATGATGATCTTAGCACTTTGTAACTAAGATCCACTGCTGTTCTCACAAGGGCTGAAGAGTACAGGAAAACTTGTTGAGGGAACGGTTTGCATGCTATGCTGCATTGAGGTATGTTCAGTCTATTTTTTTCTAGACAGACTGTGATTATTCTAGAAAAGGCTGGCAATATCCCCATGAGGGAAGGGTAAGCTGTATTCAGACACTTAGTAGGAATCCCAGCTTGCATAAAGGGCTCATTGGTTTCTGGTGACACTGTTAGGAAAAAAAGTTTTTTTTATTGCAAACATAACATTTTTTGAGGGACTTTAAGGGGTCATTGTGGCTTGTTTAAGGGTTATTAACCCACATGGCGAGTTTAGAAACACTCTGGTGTGTTTCTTTTAAGCCCCATAACATTGAGTGAAGTGGGAGGGGCCTATTTTTGCGCCTCAGTTGCGCAGTTTCTTTTACTCAGAGACATCCAGCTGCTTTCCCAGAGGGTCCTGCTGTGTTTGAGGGCTTAAAAGAAGTTTTTTCCCCCCACAAATCTTTCCTAAAGGGCAGGTAGGCGCCACAGCAGAGCTGTTGCAAGGTGCTGAACGTTTTTTTTTACCGGTTTTTGACGTTTTGTCAATCCGGTTTTTACATTAAGGGGTTAATTGTTTATTTGTCTAGCTGTGCAAAATTACTAAGGCTTTATGATGCTACTGTAAAAATTTCGTAAATTTTACTGCTTTTTTACACTGTTTTGCAGAGTTTGTGCATCTTTTTTTCTCTTAAAGGCACAGTACCGTTTTTTTCTAAGTATTATTTGCTTTGATTAAAGTGTTTTCCAAGCTTGCTTGTTTCATTACTAGCCTGTTTAACATGTCTGACATCAAGGAAAATCCTTGTTCAATGTGTTTAGAAGTCATTGTGGAACCCCCTCTTAGAATGTGTCCCACTTGCACTGATATGTCTATAAATTATAAAGAGCATATTTTAGCACTTAAAAATATAGCAATAGATGATTCTCAGACAGAAGGAAAAGAGGGTTTGCCATCTAGCTCTACCCAAGTGTCACAACCAGTAACGCCCGCACAAGTGACGCCAAGTACCTCTAGTGCGTCAAATTCATTTACTTTACAAGACATGGCCACAGTTATGAATACAAGGAAAGCGTGACAGCTCTGGGTTAAGAACAAATGCTGAGCCGTCTGACGCTTTAGTAGCCGTATCCGATATACCCTCACAATGTTCTGAAGTAGGGGTAAGGGATTTGTTATCTGAGGGAGAAATTTCTGATTCAGGAAAGACGCTCCCTCAGACAGATTCTGATATGACGGCCTTTAAATTTAAGCTTGAACACCTCCGCTTATTGCTCAGGGAGGTATTAGCGACTCTAGATGACTGTGACCCTATAGTGGTCCCAGAGAAATTGTGTAAAATGGACAAATACTTAGAGGTTCCTGTTTACACTGATGTTTTTCCAGTCCCTAAGAGGATTGTGAATATTGTTACTAAGGAGTGGGATAGTCCAGGTATTCCGTTCGCTCCCCCTCCTGTTTTTTTAAGAAAATGTTTCCCATATCTGACACCATGCGGGACTCGTGGCAGACGGTCCCTAAGGTGGAGGGAGCTATTTCTACTCTGTCTAAGCGTACAACTATACCTATCGAAGACAGTTGTGCTTTCAAAGATCCTATGGATAAAAAATTAGAGGGTCTCCTGAAGAAAATTTTTGTTCATCAAGGTTTTCTTCTCCAACCTATTGCGTGCATTGTTCCTGTAACTACTGCAGCTGCTTTCTGGTTCGAGGCTCTAGAAGAGGCTCTTCAGATGGAGACTCCATTAGAGGATATTATGGATAGAATTAAGGCCCTTAAGTTGGCTAATTCTTTCATTACAGATGCCGCTTTCCAACTGGCTAAATTAGCGGCAAAGAATTCAGGTTTTGCCATTTTAGCACGCAGGGCGTTATGGCTTAAATCCTGGTCTGCTGATGTGTCATCAAAATCTAAACTTTTGAACATCCCTTTCAAAGGAAAGACCCTATTCGGGCCTGCACTGAAAGAGATTATTTCAGACATCACTGGAGGGAAAGGACATGCCCTCCCTCAGGATAAAACAAATAAAATGAGGACCAAACAAAATAATTTTTGTTCCTTTCGGAACTTCAAGGGTGGTCCCGCTTCAGCTTCCCCTGCTGCAAAGCAAGAGGGGAATTTTGCCCAATCCAAGTCAGTCTGGAGACCTAACCAGGCTTGGAACAAGGGTAAACAGGCCAAGAAGCCTGCAGCTGCCTCTAAGACAGCATGAAGGGGTAGCCCCCGATCTGGGACTGGATCTAGTAGGGGGCAGACTCTCTCTCTTCGCTTGGGCAAGAGATGTTCATGATTCCTGGGCTTTAGAAATTTTGTCCCAGGGATATCTTCTGGACTTCAAAGACTCCCCCCCCAAGGGGGAGATTTCACATTTCTCAATTGTCTGCAAACCAGACAAAGAGAGAGGCGTTCTTACGCTGTGCAGAAGACCTACATACCATGGGAGTGATCCGCCCAGTTCCAAAAGCGGAACAAGGGCTAGGGTTTTACTCAAACCTGTTTGTAGTTGCCAAAAAAGAGGGAACTTTCAGACCAATCTTGGATCTCAAAATTCTAAACAAATTCCTCAGAGTACCATCATTCAAGATGGAGACTATTCAGACTATTCTACCATTGATCCAGGAGGGTCAATATATGACTACCGTGGACTTAAAGGATGCGTTTCTACACATCCCTATTCACAGAGATCATCATCAATTCCTCAGGTTCGCCTTTCTGGACAGGCATTACCAGTTTGTGGCCCTTCCCTTCGGGTTGGCCACGGCTCCCAGAATTTTCACAAAGGTGCTAGGGTCCCTTTTGGCGGTTCTAAGACCGCGGGGCATAGCAGTGGCGCCTTATCTAGATGACATCTTAATTCAGGCGTCGACTTTCCAGCTAGCCAAGTCTCACACGGACATCGTGTTGGCTTTTCTGAGATCTCACGGGTGGAAGGTGAACATAAAAAAAGAGTTCTCTCTTCCCTCTGACAAGAGTTTCCTTCCTAGGGACTCTGATAGACTCGGTAGAAATGAAAATATTTCTGACGGAGGTCAGAAAATCAAAACTCTTAACCACTTGCCGAGCTCTTCATTCCATTCCTCGGCCATCAGTGGCTCAGTGTATGGAGGTAATCGGACTCATGGTAGCGGCAATGGACATAGTTCCTTTTGCCCGCCTACACCTCAGACCACTGCAACTATGCATGCTCAAACAGTGGAATGGGGATTATGCAGATTTATCTCCTCAACTACATCTGGACCAGGAGACCAGAGATTCTCTTCTCTGGTGGTTGTCTCAGGAGCACTTGTCTCAGGGAATGTGTTTCCGCAGGCCAGAGTGGCTCATAGTAATGACAGATGCCAGCCTGCTAGGCTGGGGTGCAGTCTGGAACTCCCTGAAAGCACAGAGCTTATGGTCTCGGGAGGAAACTCTCCTCCCGATAAACATTCTAGAACTGAGAGCGATATTCAATGTGCTTCAGGCATGGCGTCAGCTAGCTGCGGCCAAATTCATCAGATTTCAGTCGGACATCACGACTGTAGCTTATATCAATCATCAAGGAGGCACACAGAGTTCTCTAGCGATGATAGAGGTAACCAAAATAATCCGATGGGCGGAGGATCACTCTTGCCATCTCTCAGCAATCCATATCCCAGGGGTAGAGAACTGGGAAGCGGATTTCCTAAATCATCAGACTTTTCATCCGGGGGAGTGGGAGCTCCATCCTGAGGTATTTGCCCAGCTGACTCAGCTATGGGGCACACCAGAATTGGATCTGATGGCATCCCGTCAGAACGCCAAGCTTCTGTGTTACGGGTCCAGGTCCCGAGATGCTCTAGCAGTGCCCTGGTCCTTCAATTTGGCCTATGTATTTCCACCGTTTCCTCTCCTCCCACGTCTGGTTGCCAGAATCAAGCAGGAGAGAGCTTCGTGATTCTGATAGCACCTGCGTGGCCATGCAGGACTTGGTATGCAGACCTAGTGGGCATGTCATCTGTTCCACCGTGGACTCTGCCAATGAGGCAGGACCTTCTAATCCAAGGTCCGTTCCAGCATCCAAATTTAATTTCTCTGAGTCTGACTGCTTGGAGATTGAATGCCTGATTCTATCAAAGCGTGGTTTCTCTGAGTCAGTCGGTGATACCCTGATTCAAGCTAGAAAGCCTGTCACCAGGAAGATTTATCATAAGATTTGGCGCAAATATTTTTATTGTTGTGAATCCAAGGGTTACTCATGGAGTAAGATTAGGATTCCTAGAATATTGTCCTTTCTCCAAGAAGGATTGGAGAAGGGATTATCAGCTAGTTCCTTAAAAGGACAGATATCTGCTTTGTCTATTCTTTTACACAAACGTCTGGCAGATGTCCCAGACGTTCAAGCGTTTAGTCAGGATCAAGCCTGTATTTAAACCAGTAGCTCCGCCATGGAGCCTAAACTTAGTTCTTAAAGTTCTTCAAGGGGTTCCGTTTGAACCTATGCATTCCATAGATATTAAGCTTCTATCTTGGAATGTTTTGTTTTTAGTAGCTATCTCTTCGGCTCGAAGAGTTTCTGAGTTATCTGTTTTACAGTGTGACTCACCTTACCTTGTTTTCCATGCAGATAAGGTGGTTTTGGATTTTCCCACATTTACATAACAATTGGGAAACCACATATGTGGATTTACAGGTTGTTCTACCCTCTATTATGTATTTTTTACTTTTATTTACTTACATATGTGGTTTACCAATTGTTATGTAAATGTGGGAAAATATATGTAGGTCGTACAAAAAGATGTATAAAAAGAAGGTGGTACGAACACGTTGAGAACATTAAATCAGGGTATGATAAACATAGTGTATCTAACCATTTCAATTATGTACATAATAGGGATTTTAGTGATTTGAAGATTAGAATTTTGGAACAAATTAAACCTGGACCATGTCCTAATAGGAGATTGTTGCTACTCAGAAAGTGCGAAACCAAATGGATCCATCGCTTAGAGTGTTTGGAACCAAAAGGTTTAAATATTGATATTGACCTCCAGGCATTCATGGGTTAATATAAAAATTTTTCATCTATTTTATTTATTTAGGTATTTAATAAATTTAATACTCCACATCCTCAATTTTTTAGGTAATAAATATTAGGCTTATCTTATAAATTTTAGTATTAGGTCTACTAGAGATAGAGTTTTTTATAGAGTTTTTTTTTTTTTTTTTATAGATTTAGTATTGGGCTAGTTTTATATCTTGATTAATTCTTGTGGCTTTATACATTGTTTGCATTTATGTTGTTGTTTTTATATGGATCAAATGATTTTATGAATTATAATATAGCTATATATATCTATTTTTATACAGCTAAGTGCATTTAATACTTGTTTAGATATGTTGCTATTTTAGTGTAGTTATATATGTGTGAGCCTTTTTTAACCACTAGTGCCCATATAATCCAAGTAATCTGTCAGATACGAGTGTATTAGGATATATGTGGTAAAAAGGTAAATCCCTTCCTGAGAGGAAGTATGTCAGGTGTGTGTATAAATTGCAGTCCTACAGGTAGTTTGTTAGCTTGTATTTTCATATACCCCTGAAGAAGTCTGCCCGTGTGCAGAGGAAACGCGTAGGGTAACTAACTCCTACCATCAAAGTGTTTAGGACTGCTGCTCTTTTGAGTTTCTCTTTGGCACCTGCCGTATGTGACAGGAAGTGGGTCTCTTGGTGCTGCTGGTCGGCGTCTGAGGTGTTCCCGCTGAGATTTGCTACAGGCGAAAGACAACTAGCCAGAGGGCATTACCGCTCATACATTACTGTCATCTTGTAAGTGTGCAATTTTCTGTGTGTGTCATTTACCTGAATAAACGCTGCTGTGATTCGTGGATGCGCTGTTTTCTTCTTGTCATTTCTTATACAGCTTGCTGCAACGGGATACACATAGCTGGAGTTCCGTGATTCATCAGCTGCTCCTGTAAGGATCCTTCAGCATATATTCCATCAGACCAACTGGACATTACCACGTCGGATTTGCCGTGTATGCACATTTACTGAACAAACTTTGCCTCTATCTGGTTCAGCTAAGTTAACACACCAATCCTGCTACAATCAGTCTATATGCTTTTTGTGTGACTTAAACCAGCTACGGTTTTTGGGACTGTTTTATTTTGGGACTGTTGTATTTTCACATATCTGTTGTGTACGTCGGTGATTGTATTTATGTCCCATATGTTTATACTATAGGGGATTGGTTGTGTGTCTTCTGAGAAACAGATATTAGATACACCCCGTTTTTACTTTTTGATTATTTTTTTAAAGGGGAAGTTCTACGGGTGCCCCACCTGATTCAGTGTAGCGCTGTCATTTTCTCCTGTCTTTTAATACATATGGCATATTGATAGCAATTTCCATATGAGTACCTTTTACCTTCAATAACATTGTGGGTTTCTGTGATAGAGACATTAGGCTTAGCTCATCCACTGACAAATTAACTTAAGTGTTGTTATCCAAACCAATGTTATACCTTATTACTTGTATAGAAATGTGCCTCCCTGCAGTAAGATCAAGTGCCCATATAGGACATATCTCTAGGGCCCATACCCTGCTCTCTTATTTCTCTGTGGAATTTGCCTAAAAGAGCTATTACTACCTTGCCAATACCTAGTCAGGCTACAATCTTGTCCTCATAACAGCACACATATGCATGGTTTCTATTGGTTCAAAATAAGGACCACTTGGTACTGTTAAACACATTTACTTATATCCTATAGTTTACTAACAATATTTAGCAAAAACTTGCCTTCTGTTAAGTTTAGATGCAGAAATCACTCAGTTAAAGAATCTCATTTTTTCTATCGGCTAGTCTGAAAAATCCAAGATATATCGCCTTTACAATACCCCCTCAATAAAAGGGTGGGGAACTTATATCACTAATTGCCCATACCCTCTGTCCCCAATCACTCATATTTTTACATTTAATAAACATACTCATAGAGACCTATGTCTTTGCGACGGACTATTATAATGTACCCATAGCTATATCTAGCTCACAAAATAGTTTTTAATGTGGGGGCTATCATGGTCATCCGTACACGCTATCTTCTTAATCATTACGGTTTGAGCAGATATCTCAGTAATTTAGTTTTCTTCATCATATAAGGCCCCCCATTCTGACATTTCATAGGTACTCAATTTGCAGCTCTTATTCTCATTTCAATCTGAATTTATTTATGGCCCTCTACATGACTATCTAGAATGCTTCCCCCCAGCCTCCTTTCTCCTCCAATTCAAAGCAGCTCCTGCCTGCTGATATACCCCAATCCCTCAAACGCTATTACACTCTATATACCATTACTTTAACTTCATTTGCTTAATCATTAGCCTCCCTTAATACTAAGTCCCATTAGATAATGAGGTTCCATATATGTTAGTCTTTCCTATTATTGACATTTAGTTGATTTATATACTTGGTTTACAAGTTAATATCCTTATATAGTCATTTATGAAGCAAGGCATTGTCTCACTGTCTATTTATTGTACTGTCCTAGCCTGATAATACCTTGTATGTTCATTTTCTGTGTCAATGTAAAAAAACCTCAATAAAAAAATTAAAAACCTGTTCCAGCAATAAATATTCCAATAAGTGTACACATAGCACAAATATATCAGTTTCCCCATCATTTGCATTCACACTGTGTCTGTGGCGTCATCTGCAATGTCACCAATTTGGTCTGAGCACGCACGGCCATTCACAGGCTTGTATACATATGTGAGTCTGTGATTGGACATCAACGGTCATGTGGGAGTGAGGGACAGGGGAAAAAAAATCATAAATAAAAATCACAGTAACTCAAAAATCGGAAGCTCGGTTTGCGATTGCAATATGTAAGAATTCCTTGTTGAGATGTTCTTTTTACCTTAGCATTGATGACAATGCCCTAGTGAACTTATGGCATGAGTGCAGCAACCATTAGGCTCTGTGGCGGCGCTGAACGTGTAGTGGGCTAAACCAATACAAGGTAATTTGCAGTTTCTCACAAAAAAGCTCCCCAATAAACTAATATTTGGTCAAGCAGATGTACGTTTATGCTCCACTATTCATTCACATAAAAATAAATGTGTCAAAATAGCCCTTTTTATTTATAAAATTAAAATCAAGTCACATTGTCAAGATTTGTATTTATATATATTTTTAAGATACATTAAACATAAAAAGAATATAAACCAGTACAATTATAGTTTGCCCAAAAGATTTTAATTAAGTCACTCTATTTCAAAATATAAAAAACAGCCCTAAATCTGAGAGGTGTTTCAAATTAAACAGCGTTCATCCATCAGTTACAGACATTTCACTAATACCTATATACATATTCTGAAGGGTACCGGTTTCAGCCCCCCCCCCCCCAATCCCACTCTGGCCCGGCCTGACTTTTCTCAAGGCAATGAGGTATCTGACCGCCTGGATTGTACGGACGGTCTGCAGGAGGTGAGAGCAGAACCTTGGCTAAGATAGACAGTAGAATGTAAGGTTAGATGTTTGGGGAGTGTAGCGAGATGGTAATAAAATAGTAGGAGATGGTGAGGGAACAACTATGGGATAGTGGGGCAAAAATAAATATAATCAGTAAGAGATAATGTGGTAAGGAAAGGAAAAAAAAACCCCAAGGTCCCTATACATTAAAGAGAAAACATAGAGCAGGGAAAACAAGGAAATGACAATGGGGATATGAAGGCAAAGCAGGGGACCATGGGCAGGGTGAAAAGGTACAATGTATACCCTGTATTTATTTTAGGAAGAACTGTTTATGGTATCAGGTGTAATAATATACAGTGTTCTTTATATAGGAAACACTGACTGTTGGGACAGGGGAGGGTAATAAGGGAGTTGGACTGAGGGGTCCCACAAATTTGTCTTGCACAGGGCCCTGCAAAATGCTACAAGTCGCCCTGACAACGGGGTAAGGAATCATATGACAATTGGAAAGTAAAGGGAAAATGGGCAGATGAGAGGAGTGGGCGAAAGAAGGGAAAACAAGCAGTTGACAGTAGCAAAATTAATGGGGGAATATCAGGGGGCAGTTGGGAAATAAAGGTAAAAAAACAATGTCTGCAACTAATAATTTCAAGCAAATTTGTGTAATTGTACAATAGTTCTTTGTATGTAAGGTTTTGGAAATATAAGTCAACATACATTTTCTTGAACCACTGCCTTGCATTTATAATTTAATGTAAAGCAAGGTTTTTAAAAGAATGAGAAATCAGCCTATAACTAGACAATCATAGATTTGCAGTAAAAAACAAAATTTATGCTTACCTGATAAATTAATTCCCATCATGGTGGTGAGAGTCAACGATCCATTACGCATCGGGATTCAATTCCTGGCCGCTAGTAGGCAAAGATTCCCAAAACTTTCAAGAGCACTTCATCCCTCCCACCTCACTGGTATCCCAGGAGAAGTCGCAAACAAAAAATGTAAGAAAGGACAAAGCAGGCAAAATAGAGGAGCAAATATGGAACTGTCTTCAATTTTTTTTTTTTTTTTTTAAATAATTTAATACTTTAATTTTAATTGGGTGAAGGTTGTGGACTCACCGCCATTAAATAAATAAATGTATCAGGTAAGCATTCATTTTGTTTTTCTTTCACAAGGGGGTGAGAGAGTCTATGATCCATTACAAATGGGAACTAATACCCAAGATGTGGAGTCCACGAATAATGTTTGGTTCAGCATTTCATTTTTGAAAGCTGAGGAAGTAGAAACAGGTCTGATAGAATGGACTGTAATGCATTTTGGAGGAGGCTTACCAGCTACCAAGTAAGATTTGTCAATTAGGAGCTTTAGCCAAGAAGCTAAACGTAACAGCTGAGGGCTTCTGGCCTTTACATGGACCCAAGAAAAGAATGAACAGACTAGAGGATTGTCTAAAATGTTAAAACTCTTACAACATCCAAAATATGAAGAAGTCTTTGTTTAGAATTCTGAGGATTAGGACAGAGAGGACAGACTAAAAGATCTTAAATGATATTATCAGAAGAAACAACCTTTGGTAAGAGACCAGACTTAGTCTTTGGTGAAAAAAATATAAGGATGAACACAATAAAGAGCTAATAATTCAGAAACTCATCTAACTGATGAAATTGCTAGTAGAAACCAAAACTTCCTAAAAAGATAAATTATATAAAAAAAATGCAATGTCTCAAAGGGAGAAACCTGCAAGATTCTAAGAACCAAATTTAGAGTCCATGGAGCAAAAATTGGCTTAAAGGGACACTAAACCCACATTTTTTCTTTCATGATTCAGATAGAGCAGCGATTTTAAGCAACTTTCTCATTTACTCCTACTATAAATTTTTCGTTCTCTTGCTATCTTTATTTAAAAAGCAGGAATGTGATGCATAGGAGCCAGTTGAGAACCTGGGTTATGCTTGCTTATTGGTGGGTAAATGTAAGCCTCCAATAAGAAAGCGCTATCCATGGTGCTGAACCTAAAATGGGCTGGCTGCTAAAATTTACATTCCTGCTTTTAAAATAAAGATAGCAAGATAACAAATAAACATTGATAATAAGAGTAAATTAGAAAGCTGATTAAAATTTCATGCTCTATCTGAATCATGAAAAAATGTTTTGGGTTCAGTGTCCCTTGAATAACAGGACAAACCCTAACTAATGCCTGAACAAAATTCAGGCAGGTAGTTTTGCAATCTTTTTGTAATATAACACAGACAGAGCAGGAATCTGACACTTTAAAGAGCTTGCAGATAAACCCTTATCCAAGCCCTCTTGTAAAAATTGAAGAATCCTAGGAATCCTAAAAGAATGCCCACCAGAATAGAAAAACTTTCCAAATCTTCTGATATATTTTTCTAGTAACAGGTTTTCTAGCTTGAATTAAAGTCTACACAATTGCATCTGCTTTAGAATTAAGCGTTCAATCTCCAAGCCTTCAAGTTGAGAGATTAGAGATCTTAAAGATAGAAAGGACCTTGAGAAAGAAGACTTTGAGGAAGAGGCCACATAAAATAGATGGACATCAGAATCAGATCCACGAACCAAGGTTTACGTGGCCAATCAGGAGTAATCAAAATGAGAGATCACTGCTCTTGTTTGATCTAAGATATTATTCTGGGCAGAAGAACTGTTGGGGGGGAATGTAAATTGAAGCTGCTAAAGCATCCACTGATTCCGCTTGAGGATCTCTGGATCTTGCAAAATATCTGTGACGTTTGTTGTTCTAATGAGATGCCATTAGGTCTACTGCTTCCTATTTTTTTCCTCTGGGATATGAATGGCAGAAATTGTGCAAGGATTCTATTCTGTCCAAGAAAACAGATAGCTCCCCCTTGTTTGATGTATGCCACCACTAGTAAATTGTTTGATTGGAAATTAAGAAAGGTCTCTTTTTTTTT
Source organism: Bombina bombina (assembly GCF_027579735.1). Taxonomy (NCBI): domain Eukaryota; kingdom Metazoa; phylum Chordata; class Amphibia; order Anura; family Bombinatoridae; genus Bombina; species Bombina bombina. The sequence goes on along the minus strand of NC_069505.1, from coordinate 135,184,118 downwards.
TTTTTTTTTACAGAGTCCTCCCTAACATATGGGATATATTTTCTGCTACTAGGAGGAGGCAAAGAACCCATAAAAGGGCTTTGAAACCCTCCCACCTCTCTCTTAGTTTTGTTTTTGGCCTCACAGGAGATGGTTGAAAATAGAGGTTGTTCCAGTTACTTGCTTATGGATTACAAATTGGGAGCTTAGTCCTATGTGAGACCCAGAGTCTTTAGGGAATATAATTTACAAAGAAGACAGAAAATACTCTTCACAACAGCTGAATGATACAGGGACACAAGAATACCCTATTATGTGCACAGCATTTCCCTAACGGGACTTCAGCCGTAACTACCCTTAGGCGACTCGTCCCTAGCCTCCGGTATTTTCAACTGCAATCCTCTGTGGTACTCAATGCCTGCACTGGAGAAGAAGATCTCTCGAGTGATCCACCGCGAGACTGAAGGACAGAGCCTGAACCAGGATATCGTCCAGATAAGGGGCCACCGCAATACCTCCAGCTCTCGCTACCGCGAGTAGCGCTCCCAAAACCTTCGTAAAGACTCTTGGGGCAGTCACCAGACTGAACGGTAGTGCCACAAACTGGAAGTGTTGGTCCAGAAAGGCAAATCATAGGAACCTGAAGTGGTCCTTGTGGATTGGCACGTGAAGGTAAGCATCCTTCAAGTCTATTGTCGTCATAAATTGCCCCTCTTAAACTAGGGCAGAATCAGTCTGATTGTCTCCATTTTGAACGATGGAATTGACAGAAACTTGTTTAGGCACTTGAGGTCCAGAATCGGGCGGAACGTGTCCTCCTTCTTTGGGACGATGAAAAGGTTTGAATAGTACCGTAGACCCTTTCTGCTAGAGGTACTGGAACAATTACTAAGAGAGGAGAGATCTCTCACGCACTCTAGAAAGGCGTCTCTCTTCTCTGGTCTTGAGGATAGGCTTCACAGGAGGAATCTACCCCTGGGCGGATAAGTCTTGAACCCTATAACCCTGGGTGATAACCTCCAGAACCCAAAAATCCTGTACGTCTCTCATCCAAGCCTCTGCGAACAGAGATAGTCTGCCCCCTATGCAATCCAGAGACGAACCAGGGGGCCGCCCCTTCATGCCAACTTTGTCTTGGCGGGCTTCTTGCTCGGCTTCCCCAAGATCCCTTGAACTGCTTGGTCTTTGTAGCAGGCTGGTGGCGTTGAGACTTGTCTGAACGAAGGGGATGAAAAGTCCTCCCGTGACCAAGGCTTGGACCAAAAATAACTTTCCCCTGAAACGGGGGGGGGGGGGGTTATTAGTAATCTAGACTTGGAAATCATGTCAGCAGACCAAGACTTTAACCACAGAGCCCTACGGGCTAGAACAGAGAAACCTGATGTCTTAGCATTCAGGCGAATAACCTGCATATTTGCATCACAGATAAAAGAATTTGTGACCCTTAAGGCCTTAATATTTTCTTGTATCTTCTCGAGGGGAGTCTCCACCTCGACCATAGCTGCCAGTGCGTCACACCAGTAGGTAGCCGCTCCAGCCACCACAGCGATCAACGCTGCCAGTTGGAAAACAAACCCCGTGAGTTGGAACATCTTTCTCAACATGGATTCTGATTTTTTGTCCATGGAAGTCCGGAAGGGGGAACAGCTTTTTAAAAGAGAAAAGGACGAGCCAAATTTCTCCCACTAATTCTTGATAATAATAGCCATCTTCACGGGAACTGGGAAGGTCTGAGGCACCACCCTGTCCTCGTAAACCCTATCTAGCTTAGGGATCAAAGGTTTTTTCGGTTCCAGAACCTTCAACATAGCAAGCACTTCTTTCATTAAAAAGCGCAAATGCTTCATCTTAAACTTAAAATCAGGCTCCTCTGTAGCCGTTGGTTTAGAAGACGCTGATTCTGTCCCAGAGAGAGCACCCCCCGACGAGTCGGAGGCGTCATCATCGGATAATCTCTCAGAGACCTCAAATGGAGTAGATGAGCCCCTGGGACGGAAGGCTATGTCTTTCCCTTCGCTTGCACTTCACAGGGCGTGGTAGGGCATGGAAGGCCGCAGAAACTGCTTCTTGCAACTGGGCAGCGAAATCTGGCGGCCACGAGACCCCTCCCGAGGGAAGATTAGTAGGGCCCTGGGGGGCTACATGTGTAATCGGAGATGAATGTAGGGAACACACCTCGCGGGGCGGAGAACCCGCAGAGGTGGACGGCTCAGTAGTACTAAATATCTTATTCTTTTTAGATATTGCAATTTTATCAAAGCATGTGGAACACAATTGAGCAGGCGGATCAACCTGAACCTCCTCACAATAAACATAGGTATTAGATTTAATTAAAGAGGGAGTATCCTCTAACATATCAGAGTCCTCTATAGCTTGCACTATAATACGGACTAGATAGAATAAATGGCACCTTTATACATAAAGGGCCAGGGCACTCAGCACCACCTATGACCCGGACACAGTGAAACCGCTATGTCTCCCGCAATTGCCGATCAGGAAAGAGGAAGTTGAAGAGGTCACACCAGGTCACATTGAGAAAATGCGCCAAAAGACGCTGCGTCGCCCTTCACCTGACTGTTCACACATTGCTAAAGCCTCATCTCACACATGACGTAGCATCAAACACAATAAATATATTATGCATAAATCCCCCCCCTGTTCAATAATCCCCTTTCCAGGGATATTAACCCTTCATTCTATACAGATAAAAGGAGACACACTGTGATCCTGTCTTCTTGCGTTATCATATGTGTATAAATGAAACGATCTTACCAGAATCGATGCCGTGGAACAGGAACACTGCTCTTCAATTGTGACCGGTTAGTAGCATCGCTCCTCATATGGACTTGAGTGTATAAAACAGGCAGCGAAACTCGTCAACACTGATTGCTTAAAGAGCTGTTATTCATGAGTCGGGATGGTTTCGCAGAAAGACTCTCCCTGCATCTCTGGACTCTAACTTTCACCCATGCTCCCACTGAGAGGCTGAAAGGACTACTTAAAACTCCAGTCCCATTTCAAAGAGTATTACCCTCCATAAGAGACTACTCCAATCTTCCGACACTTCTCTGCCAACCTCCTGTGATGAAAGGCAAAGAATGACTGGGGGATGAGGGGAGTCACATTCGCATTAGTAAATGTAAAATATTTACAGTAAATACATAGTTAAAATCTTTATTAAATATGAATATTGCATAAATATGTTTTATTATGCTTTTATCTTCTTAATGGCAAAGGGATATAATGCAATTATATATATATATATATATATATATATATATATGTGTACATACAGTATACAACAGAAGTGAGTACACCCCAGTGCAATATCACTTGTCAAATGATTCAAAATTGTATAACCTAACAGTAACTGCATTACGTCTAAGTTTTACAGTAGGGTATTTTCTCTTATGTAAAATTAAAAACTAACGGCTAGACTACGAGTCTTGCGTTAGGGTTAAAAAGCAGCGTTGAGAGGTTCTGCTTTTTAACGCCCGCTGGTATTATGAGTCTGGCAGGTACAGATGTACCGCTCACTTTTTCTCCGCGACTCGAGCATACCGCAAATCCTCTTACGTCAATTGCGTATCCTATCTTTTTAATGGGATTTTCCTAACGCCGGTATTACGAGTCTTGGAGAAAGTGAGCGGTACACCCTCTCCTGTCAAGACTGATACCGCATTTAAAAGTCAGTAGTTAAGAGTTTTATGGGCTAACGCCGTAACATAAAACTCTTAACTAAAGTGATAAAAAGTACACTAACACCCATAAACTACCTATTAACCCCTAAACCGAGGCCCCCCCACATCGCAAACAGTTAACTAAAGTTTTTAACCCCTAATCTGCCGACCGGACATCACCGTCACTTTAATAAATATATTAACCCCTAAACCGACGCACTCCCGCCTCGCAAACACTACTTAAATTTTATTAACCCCTAATCTGCCGTACCTAACATCACCGGCACCTACCTACATTTATTAACCCCTAATCTGCTGCACCCAACGTCGCTGCCACTAAATTAAATGTTTTAACCCCTAAACCTAAGTCTAACCCTAACACCCCCCTAACTTAAATATAATTTAAATAAAACGAAATAAAATTACAATTAAATAAATTATTCCTATATAAAAAACATAATTTATGCTTACCTGATAAATTCCTTTCTTCTGTAGTGTGATCAATCCACGGGTCATCATTACTTCTGGGATATTACTCCTCCCCAACAGGAAGTGCAAGAGGATTCACCCAGCAGAGCTGCATATAGCTCCTCCCCTCTACGTCACTCCCAGTCATTCGACCAAGGACCAACGAGAAAGGAGAAGCCAAGGGTGTAGTGGTGACTGGAGTATAACTTAAAAAATATTTACCTGCCTTAAAAACAGGGCGGGCCGTGGACTGATCACACTACAGAAGAAAGGAATTTATCAGGTAAGCATAAATTATGTTTTCTTCTGTTAAGTGTGATCAGTCCACGGGTCATCATTACTTCTGGGATACCAATACCAAAGCAAAAGTACACGGATGACGGGAGGGATAGGCAGGCTCTTTATACAGAAGGAACCACTGCCTGAAGAACCTTTCTCCCAAAAATAGCCTCCGAGGAAGCAAAAGTGTCAAATTTGTAAAATTTGGAAAAAGTATGAAGCGAAGACCAAGTTGCAGCCTTGCAAATCTACTCAACAGAGGCCTCATTCTTGAAGGCCCAAGTGGAAGCCACAGCTCTAGTAGAATGAGCTGTAATTCTTTCAGGAGGCTGCTGTCCAGCAGTCTCATAAGCTAAACGAATTATGCTACGAAGCCAAAAAGAAAGAGAGGTAGCAGAAGCCTTTTGACCTCTCCTCTGACCAGAGTAAACGACAAACAGAGAAGACGTTTGTCGAAATTCCTTAGTTGCCTGTAAGTAAAATTTTAGAGCACGGACTACATCCAGGTTGTGCAGTAGACGTTCCTTCTTCGAAGAAGGATTTGGGCACAAAGAAGGAACAACAATCTCTTGATTGATATTCCTGTTAGTGACTACCTTAGGTAAGAACTCAGGTTTAGTACGCAGAACTACCTTATCCGAATGAAAAATCAAATAAGGAGAATCACAATGTAAGGCTGATAATTCAGAGACTCTTCGAGCCGAGGAAATAGCCATTAAAAATAGAACTTTCCAAGATAACAACTTTATATCAATGGAATGAAGGGGTTCAAACGGAACGCCCTGTAAAACATTAAGAACAAGGTTTAAACTCCATGGTGGAGCAACAGTTTTAAACACAGGCTTAATCCTGGCCAAAGCCTGACAAAAAGCCTGGACGTCAGGAACTTCTGACAGACGTTTGTGTAACAGAATGGACAGAGCTGAGATCTGTCCCTTTAATGAACTAGCAGATAAACCCTTTTCTAAACCTTCTTGTAGAAAAGACAATATCCTAGGAATCCTAACCTTACTCCAAGAGTAACCTTTGGATTCACACCAATATAGGTATTTACGCCATATCTTATGGTAAATCCTTCTGGTAACAGGCTTCCTAGCCTGTATTAAGGTATCAATAACTGACTCAGAAAACCCACGTCTTGATAAAATCAAGCGTTCAATTTCCAAGCAGTCAGCTTCAGAGAAGTTAGATTTTGATGTTTGAAAGGACCCTGTATCAGAAGGTCCTGTTTCAGAGGTAGAGACCAAGGTGGACAGGATGACATGTCCACCAGGTCTGCATACCAAGTCCTGCGTGGCCATGCAGGTGCTATTAGAATCACTGATGCTCTCTCCTGTTTGATTCTGGCAATCAATCGAGGAAGCATCGGGAAGGGTGGAAACACGTAAGCCATCCTGAAGTCCCAAGGTGCTGTCAGGGCATCTATCAGGACTGCTCCTGGATCCCTGGATCTGGACCCGTAACGAGGAAGCTTGGCGTTCTGTCGAGACGCCATGAGATCTATCTCTGGTTTGCCCCAACGTCGAAGTATTTGGGCAAAGACCTCCGGATGAAGTTCCCACTCCCCCGGATGAAAAGTCTGACGACTTAAGAAATCCGCCTCCCAGTTCTCCACTCCCGGGATGTGGATTGCTGACAGGTGGCAAGAGTGAGACTCTGCCCAGCGAATTATCTTCGATACTTCCATCATTGCTAGGGAGCTTCTTGTCCCTCCCTGATGGTTGATGTAAGCTACAGTCGTGATGTTGTCCGACTGAAACCTGATGAACCCCCGAGTTGTCAACTGGGGCCAAGCCAGGAGTGCATTGAGAACTGCTCTCAATTCCAGAATGTTTATTGGCAGGAGACTCTCCTCCTGACTCCATTGTCCCTGAGCCTTCAGAGAATTCCAGACGGCACCCCAACCTAGAAGGCTGGCGTCTGTTGTTACAATTGTCCAGTCTGGTCTGCTGAATGGCATCCCCCTGGACAGATGTGGCCGAGAAAGCCACCATAGAAGAGAATTTCTGGTCTCTTGATCCAGATTCAGAGAAGGGGACAAGTCTGAGTAATCCCCATTCCACTGACTTAGCATGCACAGTTGCAGTGGTCTGAGGTGTAAGCGTGCAAAGGGTACTATGTCCATTGCCGCTACCATTAAGCCGATTACCTCCATGCATTGAGCCACTGACGGGTGTTGAATGGAATGAAGGGTGCGGCAAGCACTTTGAAGTCTTGTTAGCCTGTCCTCTGTCAGGTAAATCTTCATTTCTACAGAATCTATAAGAGTCCCCAGGAAGGGAACTCTTGTGAGTGGAACGAGTGAACTTTTCTTTTCGTTCACCTTCCATCCATGTGACCTTAGAAATGCCAGTACTAACTCTGTATGAAACTTGGCAGTTTGAAAGCTTGAAGCTTGTATCAGAATGTCGTCTAGGTATGGAGCTACCGAGATTCCCCGCGGTCTTAGTACCGCCAGAAGAGCACCCAGAACCTTTGTGAAGATTCTTGGAGCTGTAGCCAATCCGAATGGAAGAGCCACAAACTGGTAATGCCTGTCTAGGAAGGCAAACCTTAGGTACCGGTAATGATCTTTGTGAATCGGTATGTGAAGGTAAGCATCTTTTAAATCTACTGTGGTCATGTACTGACCCTCTTGGATCATAGGTAAAATTGTCCGAATAGTCTCCATCTTGAACGATGGAACTCTTAGGAATTTGTTTAGGATCTTTAAGTCCAGGATTGGTCTGAAAGTTCCCTCTTTTTTGGGAACCACAAACAGGTTTGAGTAAAACCCTTGTCCCTGTTCCGACCGTGGAACTGGATGGATTACTCCCATTAACAAGAGCTCTTGTACGCAGCGTAGAAACGCCTCTTTCTTTGTCTGGATTGTTGACAACCTTGACAGATGAAATCTCTCTCTTGGAGGAGAGTGTTTGAAGTCCAGAAGGTATCCCTGAGATATTATCTCTAGCGCCCAGGGATCCTGGACATCTCTTGCCCAAGCCTGGGCGAAGAGAGAAAGTCTGCCCCCCACTAGATCCGATCCCGGATCGGGGGCCCTCAATTCATGCTGTTTTAGGGGCAGCAGCAGGTTTCCTGGCCTGCTTGCCCTTGTTCCAAGACTGGTTAGGTCTCCAGTTTTGTCTGTAGCGAGCAACAGATCCTTCTTGCTTTGGGGCAGAGGAAGTTGATGCTGCTCCTGTTTTGAAATTCCGAAAGGAACGAAAATTAGACTGTTTGGCCTTAGGTTTGGCCCTGTCTTGAGGCAGGGCGTGGCCTTTACCTCCTGTAATGTCAGCGATAATTTCTTTCAAACCAGGCCCAAATAAGGACTGCCCTTTAAAAGCTATATTAAGTAATTTAGACTTAGAAGTAACATCAGCTGACCAGGATTTTAGCCACAGCGCCCTGCGTGCCTGAATGGCGAATCCTGAATTCTTAGCCGTAAGTTTAGTTAAATGTACTACGGCCTCCGAAATGAATGAATTAGCTAGTTTAAGGACTCTAAGCCTGTCCGTAATGTCGTCCAGAGTAGCTGAACTAATGTTCTCTTCCAGAGACTCAATCCAGAATGCCGCTGCAGCCGTGACCGGCGCAATGCATGCAAGGGGTTGCAATATAAAACCTTGTTGAACAAACATTTTCTTAAGGTAACCCTCTAATTTTTTATCCATTGGATCTGAAAAAGCACAGCTATCCTCCACCGGGATAGTGGTACGCTTAGCTAAAGTAGTTTGCCATAAGTCCCGTGTAGTGGCGTCTATTGGAAACATTTTTCTAAATATCGGAGGGGGTGAGAACGGCACACCGGGTCTATCCCACTCCTTAGTAACAATTTCAGTAAGTCTCTTAGGTATAGGAAAAACATCAGTACTCGCCGGTACCGCAAAATATTTATCCAACCTACACATTTTCTCTGGTATTGCAACTGTGTTACAATCATTCAGAGCCGCTAACACCTCCCCTAGTAATACACGGAGGTTTTCCAGCTTAAATTTAAAATTTGAAATATCTGAATCCAGTCTGTTTGGATCAGAACCGTCACCCACAGAATGAAGTTCTCCGTCCTCATGTTCTGCCACCTGTGACGCAGTGTCTGACATGGCCCTAATATTATCAGCGCACTCTGTTCTCACCCCAGAGTGATCACGCTTGCCTCTTAGTTCTGGTAATTTAGCCAAAACTTCAGTCATAACAGTGGCCATATCTTGTAAAGTTATCTGTAATGGCCGCCCAGCTGTACTGGGCGCTACCATATCGCGCACCTCCCGAGCGGGAGATGCAGGTACTGACACGTGAGGCGAGTTAGTCGGCATAACTCTCCCCTCGTTGTTTGGTGAAATTTGTTCAATTTGTACAGATTGACTTTTATTTAAAGTAGCATCAATACAGTTAGTACATAAATTTCTATTGGGCTCCACTTTGGCATTGCAACAAATGACACAGGTATCTTCCTCTGAATCAGACATGTTTAACGCACTAGCAATAAACTTGCAACTTGGAATACAATTCTATTAGAATATTATTAAAAACGTACTGTGCCTTTAAGAAGCACAGAAGATTTATGACAGTTGAAAATTAATAAACTGAAACAGTTATAGCCTTAATCCTTGTAAACAACACAACTTTAGCAAAGGTTTGATCCCATTAGCAAAAGACAACTAATTCTGAAAGCAGAAAAAAATTACAGAATAAACGTTTTTTATCTCAGTCAACTATAATCTCACAGCTCTGCTGAGAGAAATTACCTCCCTCAAAACAAGTTTTGAAGACCCCTGAGTTCTGTAGAGATGAACCGGATCATGCAGGAAATACAATGAGCTGCTGACTGAAATTTCTGATGCGTAGTAAAAGCGCCAAAAAACGGCCCCTCCCCCTCACACACAGCAGTGAGAGAGAACAGAAACTGTCAGAAAAAAGATCAAGCAACTGCCAAGTGGAAAAATAGTGCCCAAACATTTATTCACTCAGTACCTCAGCAAATGAAAATGATTTTACATTCCAGCAAAAACGTTAAACATAATTTCTTAGTTATTAAAAAGTTTTATGTACTTTTTACAGTGTAATTCCAGTGAAGTACCATTCCCCAGAATACTGAAGTGTAAAGTATACATACATGACATTATATCGGTATGGCAGGATTTTCTCATCAATTCCATTGTCAGAAAATAAAAGCTGCTACATACCTCTATGCAGATTCATCTGCCCGCTGTCCCCTGATCTGAAGTGTACCTCTCCTCAGATGGCCGAGAAACAGCAATATGATCTTAACTACTCCGGCTAAAATCATAGTAAAACTCTGGTAGATTCTTCTTCAAACTCTGCCAGAGAGGTAATAACACACTCCGGTGCTATTTTAAAATAACAAACTTTTGATTGAAGATATAAAACTAAATATAATCACCATAGTCCTCTCACACATCCTATCTAGTCGTTGGGTGCAAGAGAATGACTGGGAGTGACGTAGAGGGGAGGAGCTATATGCAGCTCTGCTGGGTGAATCCTCTTGCACTTCCTGTTGGGGAGGAGTAATATCCCAGAAGTAATGATGACCCGTGGACTGATCACACTTAACAGAAGAAATTAAATACTTACCTATAAAATAAACCCTAAGCTACCTACAATATAACTAATAGTTACATTGTAGCTATTTTAGGATTTATTTTTATTTTACAGGTAAGTTTGTATTTATTTTAACTAGGTACAATAGTTATTAAATAGTTATTAACTATTTAATAACTTCCTAGTTAAAATAATTACAAATTTACCTGTAAAATAAACCCTAACCTAAGTTGCAATTACACCTAACACTACACTATAATTAAATAAATTACATAAACTAACTACAATTAATTACAATTAAATTAAATAAACTAAAGTATGAAAAAAAAACTAAAATAATAATAAGATAATTACAAGAATTTTAAACTAATTGCACCTAATCTAATCCCCCTAACAAAATAAAAAAGACCCCCAAAATAATAAAAATCCCTACCCTATATTAAATTACAAATAGCCCTTAAAAGGGCTTTTTTCGGGGCATTGCCCCAAAGTAATCAGCTCTTTTACCTGTACAAAAACAATACAATACCCCCCCAACATTAAAACCCACCACCCACACACCCAATCCTACTCTAAAACCCACCCAATCCCCCCTTAATAAAATCTAACACTAACCCCTTGAAGATCACCCTACCTTGAGACGTCTTCACTCAGCCGGGCACAAGTGGTCCTCCAGAGGGGCAGAAGTCTTCATCTGATCCGGGCAGAAGAGGACCTCCAGACGGGCAGAAGTCTTCATCCAGGCGGCATCTTCTATCTTCATCCATCTGGAGCGGGTCCATCTTCAAGCCAGCCGACGCGGCGCATCCTCTTCTTCCGACAACTCCCGACGAATGAAGGTTCCTTTAAATGACGTCATCCAAGATGGCGTCCCTTGAATTCCGATTGGATGATAGGATTCTAGGAAAATCCTATTGGCTGATCCAATCAGCCAATAGAATTGAGCTTGCATTCTATTGGCTGATTGGAACAGCCAATAGAATGCAAGCTCAATCCTATTGGCTGATTGGTTCAGCCAAAATGATTGAACTTCAATTCTATTGGCTGATTGGATCAGCCAATAGGATTTTTCCTACCTTAATTCCGATTGGCTTATAGAATCCTATCAGCCAATCGTAATTCAAGGGACGCCATCTTGGATGACGTCATTTAAAGGAACCTTCATTCGTCGGGAGTCGTCTGAAGAAGAGGATGCTCCGCGTTGGCTGGCTTGAAGATGGACCGGCTCCGCTCCGGATGGATGAAGATAGAAGATGCGCCTGGATGAAGACTTCTGCCCGTCTGGAGGTCCTCTTCTGCCCGGATCGGATGAAGACTTCTGCCCCTCTGGAGGACCACTTGTGCCTGGCTGGGTGAAGACGTCTCAAGGTAGGGTGATCTTCAAGGGGTTAGTGTTAGGTTTTATTTTTTTTACAGGTAAAAGAGCTGATTACTTTAGGGCAATGCCCCGCAAAAAGCCCTTTTAAGGGCTATTTGTAATTTAGTATAGGGTAGGGATTTTTATTATTTTGGGGGGCTTTTTTATTTTGTTAGGGGGATTAGATTAGGTGTAATTAGTTTAAAATTCTTGAAATTATTTTATTATTATAATTAATTGTAGTTAGTTTAGGTAATTTATTTAATTATAGTGTAGTGTTAGGTGTAATTGTAACTTAGGTTAGGATTTATTTTACAGGTATATTTGTATTTATTTTAACTAGGAAGTTATTAAATATTTAATAACTATTTAATAACTATTCTACCTAGTTAAAATAAATACAAAGTTGCCTGTAAAATAAAAATAAATCCTAAAATAGATACAAATGTAACTATTAGTTATATTGTAGCTATCTTAGGGTTTATTTTATAGGTAAGTATTTAGTTTTAAATAGGAATTATTTATTTAATTGTATTAATTTTATTAAGATGTATTTAAATTATATTTGTTAGGGGGGTGTTAGGGTTAGACTTAGATTTAGGGGTTAATAACTTTAATATAGTGGCAGCGGCAGATTAGGGGTTAATAAATGTAGATTGGGGCGGCAGAGTAGGGGTTAATAAATAAAAAGTAGGTGTCGGCGATGTTGGGGGCAGCAGATTAGGGGTTCATAGGGATAATGTAGGTGGCGGTGGTGTCTGGAGCGGCAGATTAGGGGTTAATAATATAATGCAGGTGTCTGCGATGTCGGGAGCGGCAGATTAGGGGTTAATAAGTGTAAGATTAGGGGTGTTTAGACTCGGGGTTCATGTTAGGGTGTTAGGTGTAGACATAAAATGTATTTTCCCATAGGAATCAATGAGGCTGCGTTAAGAGCTGAACGCTGCTTTTTTGCAGGTGTTTGGGTTTTTTTCAGCCGAAACTGCCCCATTGATTCCTATGGGAAAATCATATACGAGCACGTTTAGCCAGCTCACCGCTACCGTAAGCAGCGCTGGTATTGAGGTGAGATGTGGAGCTAAATTCTGCTCTACGCTCACCTTTCTGTGGCTAACGCCGGGTTTAAAAAAACCTGTAATACCAGCGTTGTCTTAAGTGAGCGGCGAGAAAAAAATGCTCTTTAGCACCGCACCCGTTACCGCAAAACTCGTAATCTAGGTGTAACAGTTTAGATTTACTATATTAAAAATACCGGCCCCAAAGCAGGAAATCAATGCAAATAAAGTCAGTACACCTTTTATTACTGAGATTCAAATCTTTTTTATTTTCAATACTTTGCATGTCCACCTTTATTTTTGATGACAGACTCAATCCTGGAGTCATACAAATTCCTGGAGAGTTGTTCTGCCCTTCTTCAGAGATAATTTTTTTCAGCTGCTCTTTGCTGGAGGGGTTGTGTTGCTATATCATTCTCTTTAAAATACCCCAAAGGTGTTTTACTTGATTCAAGTCAGGTGACATACTTGGCAAGGTCATAGTTTTCACTTGTTTCTCCTTTAGAAACGCCTTTGTGATTTTGGCAGTGTGCTTTGGATCGTTATCATGCTGGAATATTCGTCCTCTGCCAAACTTCTGGAGACTGGGAGTCATCTTGTCAGCCAGTATTTTGGTATATTACAGACATTCATGGTGCCATCTATAAATGTCATCTCCCCAACACCTTTTGCAGTCATGCAGCCCCATATCGTCACACTCCCACCTTCATGATTCACTGTTGGGACTATGCATTTACTGTAACAATCCTGAGTCATGCAATTAGGCTAATTGGAAATCATACATAGTAACATAGTAGATAAGGTTGAAAAAAAGACCGAAGTCCATCGAGTTCAATCTATAAAAATCTAAAATAATTACAAAAAACTCCAGTTAAGCTTAAATAACCCCACTAAAAGGTGACCAATTTAATAGGTGTACTCAATGTTGTTTCAGTGATCTAACTTGTGACCACAGGTGTATTCACTTTTGTTGCATTAAGTTTCTACTTTGGGGCCTGTATTTTCAATATAATCATATTTGTTTTTTATTGTTTATAATAGGAAAATACTCTACTTGTCAACTTAGAAATAAAACAATTATTGAGAGGTGATAAACAATTATTGAAAGGTGATACAATTTTGAATAATTTGATATTTAAGTGATATTGCCCAGGGGTGTACTCACTTCTGTTGTATATGTTTTTATGTGCATATATAAACATAAAAAACAGAATTTATGTTTACCTGATAAATTACTTTCTCCAACGGTGTGTCCGGTCCACGGCGTCATCCTTACTTGTGGGATATTCTCTTCCCCAACAGGAAATGGCAAAGAGCCCAGCAAAGCTGGTCACATGATCCCTCCTAGGCTCCGCCTTCCCCAGTCATTCGACCGACGTAAAGGAGGAATATTTGCATAGGAGAAACCATATGATACCGTGGTGACTGTAGTTAAAGAAAATAAATTATCAGACCTGATTAAAAAACCAGGGCGGGCCGTGGACCGGACACACCGTTGGAGAAAGTAATTTATCAGGTAAACATAAATTCTGTTTTCTCCAACATAGGTGTGTCCGGTCCACGGCGTCATCCTTACTTGTGGGAACCAATACCAAAGCTTTAGGACACGGATGAAGGGAGGGAGCAAATCAGGTCACCTAAATGGAAGGCACCACGGCTTGCAAAACCTTTCTCCCAAAAATAGCCTCAGAAGAAGCAAAAGTATCAAACTTGTAAAATTTGGTAAAAGTGTGCAGTGAAGACCAAGTCGCTGCCTTACATATCTGATCAACAGAAGCCTCGTTCTTGAAGGCCCATGTGGAAGCCACAGCCCTAGTGGAATGAGCTGTGATTCTTTCAGGAGGCTGCCGTCCGGCAGTCTCATAAGCCAATCTGATGATGCTTTTAATCCAAAAAGAGAGAGAGGTAGAAGTTGCTTTTTGACCTCTCCTTTTACCAGAATAAACAACAAACAAGGAAGATGTTTGTCTAAAATCCTTTGTAGCATCCAAATAGAATTTTAGAGCGCGAACAACATCCAAATTGTGCAACAAACGTTCCTTCTTTGAAACTGGATTCGGACACAAAGAAGGCACGACTATCTCCTGGTTAATGTTTTTGTTAGAAACAACTTTCGGAAGAAAACCAGGTTTAGTACGTAAAACCACCTTATCTGCATGGAACACCAGATAAGGAGGAGAACACTGCAGAGCAGATAATTCTGAAACTCTTCTAGCAGAAGAAATTGCAACCAAAAACAAAACTTTCCAAGATAATAACTTAATATCAACGGAATGTAAGGGTTCAAACGGAACCCCCTGAAGAACTGAAAGAACTAAATTGAGACTCCAAGGATGAGTCAAAGGTTTGTAAACAGGCTTGATTCTAACCAGAGCCTGAACAAAGGCTTGAACATCTGGCACAGCTGCCAGCTTTTTGTGAAGTAACACAGACAAGGCAGAAATCTGTCCCTTCAAGGAACTTGCAGATAATCCTTTCTCCAATCCTTCTTGAAGAAAGGATAGAATCTTAGGAATTTTAACCTTGTCCCAAGGGAATCCTTTAGATTCACACCAACAGATATATTTTTTCCATATTTTGTGGTAAATTTTTCTAGTTACAGGCTTTCTGGCCTGAACAAGAGTATCAATAACAGAATCTGAGAACCCTCGCTTTGATAAGATCAAGCGTTCAATCTCCAAGCAGTCAGTTGAGTGAGACCAGATTCGGATGTTCGAACGGACCTTGAACAAGAAGGTCTCGTCTCAAAGGTAGCTTCCATGGTGGAGCCGATGACATATTCACCAGGTCTGCATACCAAGTCCTGCGTGGCCACGCAGGAGCTATCAAGATCACCGATGCCCTCTCCTGATTGATCCTGGCTACCAGCCTGGGGATGAGAGGAAACGGCGGGAATACATAAGCTAGTTTGAAGGTCCAAGGTGCTACTAGTGCATCTACTAGAGTCGCCTTGGGATCCCTGGATCTGGACCTGTAGCAAGGAACCTTGAAGTTCTGACGAGAGGCCATCAGATCCATGTCTGGAATGCCCCACAGTTGAGTAATTTGGGCAAAGATTTCCGGATGGAGTTCCCACTCCCCCGGATGTAAGGTCTGACGACTCAGAAAATCCGCCTCCCAATTTTCCACTCCTGGGATGTGGATTGCAGACAAGTGGCAGGAGTGAGTCTCCGCCCACTGAATGATTTTGGTCACTTCTTCCATCGCCAGGGAACTCCTTGTTCCCCCCTGATGGTTGATGTACGCAACAGTCGTCATGTTGTCTGATTGAAACCGTATGAACTTGGCCTTTGCTAGCTGAGGCCAAGCCTTGAGAGCATTGAGTATCGCTCTCAGTTCCAGAATGTTTATCGGTAGAAGAGATTCTTCCCGAGACCAAAGACCCTGAGCTTTCAGGGGTCCCCAGACCGCGCCCCAGCCCATCAGACTGGCGTCGGTCGTGACAATGACCCACTCTGGTCTGCGGAAGCTCATCCCCTGTGACAGGTTGTCCAGGGACAGCCACCAACGGAGTGAATCTCTGGTCCTCTGATTTACTTGTATCGTCGGAGACAAGTCTGTATAGTCCCCATTCCACTGACTGAGCATGCACAGTTGTAATGGTCTTAGATGAATGCGCGCAAAAGGAACTATGTCCATTGCCGCTACCATCAAACCTATTACTTCCATGCACTGCGCTATGGAAGGAAGAGGAACGGAATGAAGTATTTGACAAGAGTTTAGAAGTTTTGTTTTTCTGGCCTCTGTCAGAAAAATCCTCATTTCTAAGGAGTCTATTATTGTTCCCAAGAAGGGAACCCTTGTTGACGGAGATAGAGAACTCTTTTCTACGTTCACTTTCCATCCGTGAGATCTGAGAAAGGCCAGGACAATGTCCGTGTGAGCCTTTGCTTGAGGAAGGGACGACGCTTGAATCAGAATGTCATCCAAGTAAGGTACTACTGCAATGCCCCTTGGTCTTAGCACCGCTAGAAGGGACCCTAGTACCTTTGTGAAAATCCTTGGAGCAGTGGCTAATCCGAACGGAAGTGCCACAAACTGGTAATGCTTGTCCAGGAATGCGAACCTTAGGAACCGATGATGTTCCTTGTGGATAGGAATATGTAGATACGCATCCTTTAAATCCACCGTGGTCATGAATTGACCTTCCTGGATGGAAGGAAGAATTGTTCGAATGGTTTCCATTTTGAACGATGGAACCTTGAGAAACTTGTTTAGGATCTTGAGATCTAAGATTGGTCTGAACGTTCCCTCTTTTTTGGGAACTACGAACAGATTGGAGTAGAACCCCATCCCTTGTTCTCCTAATGGAACAGGATGAATCACTCCCATTTTTAACAGGTCTTCTACACAATGTAAGAATGCCTGTTTTTTTATGTGGTCTGAAGACAATTGAGACCTGTGGAACCTCCCCCTTGGGGGAAGCCCCTTGAATTCCAGAAGATAACCTTGGGAGACTATTTCTAGCGCCCAAGGATCCAGAACATCTCTTGCCCAAGCCTGAGCGAAGAGAGAGAGTCTGCCCCCCACCAGATCCGGTCCCGGATCGGGGGCCAACATTTCATGCTGTCTTGGTAGCAGTGGCAGGCTTCTTGGCCTGCTTTCCCTTGTTCCAGCCTTGCATTGGTCTCCAGGCTGGCTTGGCTTGAGAAGTATTACCCTCTTGCTTAGAGGACGTAGCACTTGGGGCTGGTCCGTTTCTACGAAAGGGACGAAAAACAGAATTTATGTTTACCTGATAAATTACTTTCTCCAACGGTGTGTCCGGTCCACGGCGTCATCCTTACTTGTGGGATATTCTCTTCCCCAACAGGAAATGGCAAAGAGCCCAGCAAAGCTGGTCACATGATCCCTCCTAGGCTCCGCCTACCCCAGTCATTCGACCGACGTTAAGGAGGAATATTTGCATAGGAGAAACCATATGGTACCGTGGTGACTGTAGTTAAAGAAAATAAAATATCAGACCTGATTAAAAAAACCAGGGCGGGCCGTGGACCGGACACACCGTTGGAGAAAGTAATTTATCAGGTAAACATAAATTCTGTTTTCTCCAACATAGGTGTGTCCGGTCCACGGCGTCATCCTTACTTGTGGGAACCAATACCAAAGCTTTAGGACACGGATGAAGGGAGGGAGCAAATCAGGTCACCTAAATGGAAGGCACCACGGCTTGCAAAACCTTTCTCCCAAAAATAGCCTCAGAAGAAGCAAAAGTATCAAACTTGTAAAATTTGGTAAAAGTGTGCAGTGAAGACCAAGTCGCTGCCCTACATATCTGATCAACAGAAGCCTCGTTCTTGAAGGCCCATGTGGAAGCCACAGCCCTAGTTGAATGAGCAGTGATTCTTTCGGGAGGCTGCCGTCCGGCAGTCTCGTAAGCCAATCTGATGATGCTTTTAATCCAAAAAGAGAGAGAGGTAGAAGTTGCTTTTTGACCTCTCCTTTTACCGGAATAAACAACAAACAAGGAAGATGTTTGTCTAAAATCCTTTGTAGCATCTAAATAGAATTTTAGAGCGCGAACAACATCCAAATTGTGCAACAAACGTTCCTTCTTTGAAACTGGTTTCGGACACAGAGAAGGTACGATAATCTCCTGGTTAATGTTTTTGTTAGAAACAACTTTCGGAAGAAAACCAGGTTTAGTACGCAAAACCACCTTATCTGCATGGAACACCAGATAAGGAGGAGAACACTGCAGAGCAGATAATTCTGAAACTCTTCTAGCAGAAGAAATTGCAACCAAAAACAAAACTTTCCAAGATAATAATTTAATATCAACGGAATGCAAGGGTTCAAACGGAACCCCCTGAAGAACTGAAAGAACTAAATTGAGACTCCAAGGAGGAGTCAAAGGTTTGTAAACAGGCTTGATTCTAACCAGAGCCTGAACAAAGGCTTGAATATCTGGCACAGCTGCCAGCTTTTTGTGAAGTAACACCGACAAGGCGGAAATCTGTCCCTTCAGGGAACTTGCAGATAATCCTTTTTCCAATCCTTCTTGAAGGAAGGATAGAATCCTAGGAATCTTAACCTTGTCCCAAGGGAATCCTTTAGATTCACACCAACAGATATATTTTTTCCAAATCTTGTGGTAAATCTTTCTAGTTACAGGCTTTCTGGCCTGAACAAGAGTATCGATAACAGAATCTGAGAATCCTCGCTTCGATAAAATCAAGCGTTCAATCTCCAAGCAGTCAGCTGGAGTGAAACCAGATTCGGATGTTCGAACGGACCCTGAACAAGAAGGTCTCGTCTCAAAGGTAGCTTCCAAGGTGGAGCCGATGACATATTCACCAGATCTGCATACCAAGTCCTGCGTGGCCACGCAGGAGCTATCAAGATCACCGACGCCCTCTCCTGATTGATCCTGGCTACCAGCCTGGGGATGAGAGGAAACGGCGGGAACACATAAGCTAGTTTGAAGGTCCAAGGTGCTACTAGTGCATCCACTAGAGCCGCCTTGGGATCCCTGGATCTGGACCCGTAGCAAGGAACTTTGAAGTTCTGACGAGAGGCCATTAGATCCATGTCTGGAATGCCCCACAGCTGAGTGACTTGGGCAAAGATTTCCGGATGGAGTTCCCACTCCCCCGGATGCAATGTCTGACGACTCAGAAAATCCGCTTCCCAATTTTCCACTCCTGGGATGTGGATAGCAGACAGGTGGCAGGAGTGAGACTCCGCCCATAGAATGATTTTGGTCACTTCTTCCATCGCTAGGGAACTCCTTGTTCCCCCCTGATGGTTGATGTACGCAACAGTCGTCATGTTGTCTGATTGAAACCGTATGAACTTGGTCCTCGCTAGCTGAGGCCAAGCCTTGAGAGCATTGAATATCGCTCTCAGTTCCAGAATATTTATCGGTAGAAGAGATTCTTCCCGAGACCAAAGACCCTGAGCTTTCAGGGATCCCCAGACCGCGCCCCAGCCCATCAGACTGGCGTCGGTCGTGACAATGACCCACTCTGGTCTGCGGAATGTCATCCCATGTGACAGGTTGTCCAGGGACAGCCACCAACGGAGTGAGTCTCTGGTCCTCTGATTTACTTGTATCTTTGGAGACAAGTCTGTATAGTCCCCATTCCACTGACTGAGCATGCACAGTTGTAATGGTCTTAGATGAATGCGCGCAAAAGGAACTATGTCCATTGCCGCTACCATCAACCCGATCACTTCCATGCACTGAGCTATGGAAGGAAGAAGAACGGAATGAAGTATCCGACAAGAGTCTAGAAGTTTTGTTTTTCTGGCCTCTGTTAGAAAAATCCTCATTTCTAAGGAGTCTATAATTGTTCCCAAGAAGGGAACCCTTGTTGACGGGGATAGAGAACTCTTTTCCACGTTCACTTTCCAGCCGTGAGATCTGAGAAAGGCCAGGACGATGTCCGTGTGAGCCTTTGCTTGAGGAAGGGACGACGCTTGAATCAGAATGTCGTCCAGGTAAGGTACTACTGCAATGCCCCTTGGTCTTAGCACCGCTAGAAGGGACCCTAGTACCTTTGTGAAAATCCTTGGAGCAGTGGCTAATCCGAAAGGAAGCGCCACGAACTGGTAATGTTTGTCCAGGAATGCGAACCTTAGGAACCGATGATGTTCCTTGTGGATAGGAATATGTAGATACGCATCCTTTAAATCCACCGTGGTCATGAATTGACCTTCCTGGATGGAAGGAAGAATAGTTCGAATGGTTTCCATCTTGAACGATGGAACCTTGAGAAACTTGTTTAAGATCTTGAGATCTAAGATTGGTCTGAACGTTCCCTCTTTTTTGGGAACTATGAACAGATTGGAGTAGAACCCCATCCCTTGTTCTCTTAATGGAACAGGATGAATCACTCCCATTTTTAACAGGTCTTCTACACAATGTAAGAACGCCTGTCTTTTTATGTGGTCTGAAGACAACTGAGACCTGTGGAACCTCCCCCTTGGGGGAAGTCCCTTGAATTCCAGAAGATAACCCGGGGAGACTATTTCTAGCGCCCAAGGATCCAGAACATCTCTTGCCCAAGCCTGAGCGAAGAGAGAGAGTCTGCCCCCCACCAGATCCGGTCCCGGATCGGGGGCCAATATTTCATGCTGTCTTGGTAGCAGTGGCAGGTTTCTTGGCCTGCTTTCCCTTGTTCCAGCCTTGCATTGGTCTCCAAGCTGGCTTGGCTTGAGAAGTATTACCCTCTTGCTTAGAGGACGTAGCACTTTGGGCTGGTCCGTTTTTACGAAAGGGACGAAAATTAGGTCTATTTTTTGCCTTGAAAGGCCGATCCTGAGGAAGGGCGTGGCCCTTACCCCCAGTGATATCAGAGATAATCTCTTTCAAGTCAGGGCCAAACAGCGTTTTCCCCTTGAAAGGAATGTTTAGTAGCTTGTTCTTGGAAGACGCATCAGCCGACCAAGATTTCAACCAAAGCGCTCTGCGCGCCACAATAGCAAACCCAGAATTCTTAGCCGCTAACCTAGCCAATTGCAAAGTGGCGTCTAGGGTGAAAGAATTAGCCAATTTGAGAGCATTGATTCTGTCCATAATCTCCTCATAAGGAGGAGAATCACTATCGAGCGCCTTTATCAGTTCATCAAACCAGAAACATGCGGCTGTAGTGACAGGGACAATGCATGAAATTGGTTGTAGAAGGTAACCCTGCTGAACAAACATCTTTTTAAGCAAACCTTCTAATTTTTTATCCATAGGATCTTTGAAAGCACAACTATCCTCTATGGGTATAGTGGTGCGTTTGTTTAAAGTAGAAACCGCTCCCTCGACCTTGGGGACTGTCTGCCATAAGTCCTTTCTGGGGTCGATCATAGGAAACAATTTTTTAAATATGGGGGGAGGGACGAAAGGAATACCGGGCCTTTCCCATTCTTTATTAACAATGTCCGCCACCCGCTTGGGTATAGGAAAAGCTTCTGGGAGCCCCGGCACCTCTAGGAACTTGTCCATTTTACATAGTTTCTCTGGGATGACCAACTTTTCACAATCATCCAGAGTGGATAATACCTCCTTAAGCAAAATGCGGAGATGTTCCAACTTAAATTTAAATGCAATCACATCAGGTTCAGCCTGTTGAGAAATGTTCCCTGAATCAGTAATTTCTCCCTCAGACAAAACCTCCCTGGCCCCCTCAGATTGGGTTAGGGGCCCTTCAGAGATATTAATATCAGCGTCGTCATGCTCTTCAGTAACTAAAACAGAGCAGCCACGCTTACGCTGACAAGGGTTCATTTTGGCTAAAATGTTTTTGACAGAATTATCCATTACAGCCGTTAATTGTTGCATAGTAAGGAGTATTGGCGCGCTAGATGTACTAGGGGCCTCCTGAGTGGGCAAGACTCGTGTAGACGAAGGAGGGAATGATGCAGTACCATGCTTACTCCCCTCACTTGAGGAATCATCTTGGGCATCATTGTCATTATCACATAAATCACATTTATTTAAATGAATAGGAATTCTGGCTTCCCCACATTCAGAACACAGTCTATCTGGTAGTTCAGACATGTTAAACAGGCATAAACTTGATAAGAAAGTACAAAAAACGTTTTAAAATAAAACCGTTACTGTCACTTTAAATTTTAAACTGAACACACTTTATTACTGCAATTGCGAAAAAACATGAAGGAATTGTTCAAAATTCACCAAATTTTCACCACAGTGTCTTAAAGCCTTAAAAGTATTGCACACCAAATTTGGAAGCTTTAACCCTTAAAATAACGGAACCGGAGCCGTTTTAAAACTTTAACCCCTTTACAGTCCCTGGTATCTGCTTTGCTGAGACCCAACCAAACCCAAAGGGGAATACGATACCAAATGACGCCTTCAGAAAGTCTTTTCTAAGTATCAGAGCTCCTCTCACATGCGACTGCATGCCATGCCTCTCAAAAACAAGTGCGCCACACCGGCGCGAAAATGAGGCTCTGCTTATGCTTTGGGAAAGCCCCTAAGAAATAAGGTGTCTAATACAGTGCCTGCCGATATTATTATATCAAAATACCCAGATAAAATGATTCCTCAAGGCTAAATATGTGTTAATAATGAATCGATTTAGCCCAGAAAAGTCTAAAGTCTTAATAAGCCCTTGTGAAGCCCTTATTTACGATCGTAATAAACATGGCTTACCGGATCCCATAGGGAAAATGACAGCTTCCAGCATTACATCGTCTTGTTAGAATGTGTCATACCTCAAGCAGCAAGAGACTGCACACTGTTCCCCCAACTGAAGTTAATTGCTCTCAACAGTCCTGTGTGGAACAGCCATGGATTTTAGTTACGGTTGCTAAAATCATTTTCCTCATACAAACAGAAATCTTCATCTCTTTTCTGTTTCTGAGTAAATAGTACATACCAGCACTATTTCAAAATAACAAACTCTTGATTGAATAATAAAAACTACAGTTAAACACTAAAAAACTCTAAGCCATCTCCGTGGAGATGTTGCCTGTACAACGGCAAAGAGAATGACTGGGGTAGGCGGAGCCTAGGAGGGATCATGTGACCAGCTTTGCTGGGCTCTTTGCCATTTCCTGTTGGGGAAGAGAATATCCCACAAGTAAGGATGACGCCGTGGACCGGACACACCTATGTTGGAGAAATTAGGTTTATTTTTGGCCTTGAAAGACCTATCCTGAGGAAGGGCGTGGCCCTTACCCCCAGTGATATCAGAGATAATCTCTTTCAAGTCAGGGCCAAACAGCGTTTTCCCCTTGAAAGGAATGTTAAGCAATTTGTTCTTGGAAGACGCATCCGCTGACCAAGATTTCAACCAAAGCGCTCTGCGCGCCACAATAGCAAACCCAGAATTTTTCGCCGCTAACCTAGCCAATTGCAAAGTGGCGTCTAGGGTGAAAGAATTAGCCAATTTGAGAGCACGGATTCTGTCCATAATCTCCTCATAAGAAGGAGAATTACTAGTGATCGCCTTTTCTAGCTCATCGAACCAGAAACACGCGGCTGTAGTGACAGGGACAATGCATGAAATTGGTTGTAGAAGGTAACCTTGCTGAACAAACATCTTTTTAAGCATACCTTCTAATTTTTTATCCATAGGATCTTTGAAAGCACAACTATCTTCTATGGGTATAGTGGTGCGTTTGTTTAGAGTAGAAACCGCCCCCTCGACCTTGGGGACTGTCTGCCATAAGTCCTTTCTGGGGTCGACCATAGGAAACAATTTTTTAAATATGGGGGGAGGGACGAAAGGTATACCGGGCCTTTCCCATTCTTTATTTACAATGTCCGCCACCCGTTTGGGTATAGGAAAAGCTTCGGGGGGCCCCGGGACCTCTAGGAACTTGTCCATTTTACATAGTTTCTCTGGGATGATCAAATTCTCACAATCATCCAGAGTGGATAACACCTCCTTAAGCAGAGCGCGGAGATGTTCCAACTTAAATTTAAATGTAATCACATCAGGTTCAGCTTGTTGAGAAATTTTCCCTGAATCTGAAATTTCTCCCTCAGACAAAACCTCCCTGGCCCCCTCAGACTGGTGTAGGGGCCCTTCAGAAACAATATCATCAGCGTCCTCATGCTCTTCAGTATTTTCTAAAACAGAGCAGTCGCGCTTTCGCTGATAAGTGGGCATTTTGGCTAAAATGTTTTTGGTAGAATTATCCATTACAGCCGTTAATTGTTGCATAGTAAGGAGTATTGGCGCGCTAGATGTACTAGGGGCCTCCTGAGTGGGCAAGACTGGTGTAGACGAAGGAGGGGATGATGCAGTACCATGCTTACTCCCCTCACTTGAGGAATCATCTTGGGCATCATTTTCTCTAAATTTTGTGTCACATAAATCACATCTATTTAAATGAGAAGGAACCTTGGCTTCCCCACATTCAGAACACAGTCTATCTGGCAGTTCAGACATGTTAAACAGGCATAAACTTGATAACAAAGTACAAAAAACGTTTTAAAATAAAACCGTTACTGTCACTTTAAATTTTAAACTGAACACACTTTATTACTGCAATTGCGAAAAAGTATGAAGGAATTGTTCAAAATTCACCAAAATTTCACCACAGTGTCTTAAAGCCTTAAAAGTATTGCACACCAAATTTGGAAGCTTTAACCCTTAAAATAACGGAACCGGAGCCGTTTTTACATTTAACCCCTTTACAGTCCCTGGTATCTGCTTTGCTGAGACCCAACCAAGCCCAAAGGGGAATACGATACCAAATGACGCCTTCAGAAAGTCTTTTCTATGTATCAGAGCTCCTCACACATGCGACTGCATGTCATGCTTCTCAAAAACAAGTGCGCAATACAGGCGCGAAAATGAGACTCTGCCTATGATTAGGGAAAGCCCCTAGAGCATAAGGTGTCCAATACAGTGCCTGCCGATATATTTTACAAAATTCCCAAGATTAAAATAATTCCTCAAGGCTATGGAGTATAAAATATGTTTATATATGAATCGATTTAGCCCAGAAAATGTCTACAGTCTTAAAAAGCCCTTGTGAAGCCCTTATTTACAGTCTGTAATAAAAATGGCTTACCGGATCCCATAGGGAAAATGACAGCTTCCAGCATTACATCGTCTTGTTAGAATGTGTCATACCTCAAGCAGCAAAAGTCTGCTCACTGTTCCCCCAACTGAAGTTAATTCCTCTCAACAGTCCTGTGTGGAACAGCCATCGATTTTAGTAACGGTTGCTAAAATCATTTTCCTCTTACAAACAGAAATCTTCATCTCTTTTCTGTTTCAGAGTAAATAGTACATACCAGCACTATTTTAAAATAACAAACTCTTGATTGAATAATAAAAACTACAGTTAAACACTAAAAAACTCTAAGCCATCTCCGTGGAGATGTTGCCTGTACAACGGCAAAGAGACTGACTGGGGAAGGCGGAGCCTAGGAGGGATCATGTGACCAGCTTTGCTGGGCTCTTTGCCATTTCCTGTTGGGGAAGAGAATATCCCACAAGTAAGGATGACGCCGTGGACCGGACACACCTATGTTGGAGAAATACATATTAAGCAATGTATATGTATGTGTCTCAATGTTTAAACCATTTGCCTGCCTTTTTTTTTCTAACACCCGAGATCTGCTATGCTTGAGCCCTTATAATTTTTTTTGTGCAATATTTTTTTGAAATCATTTTTATTAGACAGTGTTAAAATATTTTACCAGGAAGGATACATTGAGATTTCTCTCGTTTTCAAGTATGTCCTGGGTTTTCAAGTATGTTCTGGGTTTTCAAGTATGTAACTGTACTTTGTAATGTGTTTTTGAAGTTTTTTGTGCAACTTTTTTGTTTCGGAAAACAGTTAACCACAGCTCTGAGAATGCGGAAAGTATTGAAGTGCACAGGGTGATTGTGCTAGCGCGATTTCGCTGCACTTGTAATATCAGCAAAATGAAAATGGCTTGCAAAAACACGATTGCACTAGCGCAAAACTGTTTGCGCCTCACTTGTAATCTAGCCCATAGACAATAATAGTCTAGTAAGATAAAGTCTGCTATAGCAATGTCCCCTAGCTATGGTGTAACATTATCAATGTACCTGCTGATAGCCTATGGACTTTGAGAGTGATAAAATTCATGCCTACCTGTAAAGCACCCCATCTACTGAGCTTACCAGCAGCAGAAATGACTGCTTTCAGTAGATAGCCCATCCACTGTACATTACAGCAGAGGATTAAAGTAAGGAGTATATTATTGACACAACAGGAGGAGGTTAGCAGGCCTGTGACTTACTCCTTCACCATTTGATTGTGTCTCCATAGCAGCTCTGTGAGGGAAAAACTGGTCTCAAATCAGTCTGAGGACCTCTCTCATTGAAGAATCTGGAGCACCTCAAATCTTCAACTACCTCCTGGGAGGCAAAGATTTAGACTGGCATACATGTGAGGTGAGAGGAATAAAGTGCTATTGAAAGTCTGGGGAATCTTGGCCAGGAATTTAATCCCTATGCGTAATGGACTGTGGACTCTTACCACCTTATGAAAGAAATTATATCTGGTTTCCACCATTTCCCCTATAAAAAGCCCCCTTTAGTTTGTAAGTCCCAAACCTTGAACAACAGTTTAGTGTGAAGAGAATAACTGCCTGGATCCACAACAGTCTTTGATTAGCAGCAAATGGTATGTTTGCTAAGCTTCATGATGGTATCTATGCCAACTTAGTTGACCCACGCATATTTGAACATGTCATTCTTGTGCCAAAGATCGCACTGTGCAGCACGATAGTTCTTTGCTGTGGTTAGATTTGTGCACAGTAAAGCAGTTGTATCGGGATACTCTGGCCACTCAGATGGCATGGATCCTGCAGAGAAACATAATGGTTAGCTGGGTGACACACACTACCACAATGTTGAGTGTTAACTCCTCTTAAATGTTACACTATTTTCCCCACGTACACAAAACATCTCTAATACCAAGTATATATTGTCATGAGTTTGCTAGACACTGTGCAAAGTCCAGTTACCAGGTGGTAAGGAGAATCCAGGGACATGCAAATATTAGAGTTATAGCACCTGCTGGAGCCAAGAGCTGTGCTAAAAGGCTTCAGGTTAGCGCTGCCGAGCGTGCAGGGTGCACTATACGCCTTCCACTATTAAAGCTAGACTAAGGAAGGTGTGCAAAAATTAGAGTACAGGATCCTCAGTCTTCTTCATTTAACTATGCTACCTGTGTTCCCTGAGCTATGGGTACCAATATTTGTGACCTAGATGTTGAAGGTGACCCTGCAGGTGTTTTGGTGCCAATACCTAGAGGGGAGGTGTTAAAAGGACTTTGCTAACACCAGTCAGGTTCTTTGTTATTCTTTATGAAAGTCCTGGCGTTCTTGTTTCTAACCTGCACTTTTGATCCTGACCATGGTGCATTTCCCGCGTTATGCTCTTTGCTTCACCTTTGTCTGTGCCTTGAACTGTGGACTGATCACCTAGCTGCTGGCCAAGGAACTGTACTTGGATTATTCTTTCATGAATCCCTTTTGCTGTGACATCTAGTACCTAACGTGCTGAACCCTGGCATAATGACCAACTACTCTTCTGTTCATCCCGACTACTGGGGTTTACTGCTATCTCCTGGGAGCTGATTCTAGTCTGTTCCAGGCCTGGGCCTGAAACATATCTCCTGCAAAGTTGGTTCCAGCAAGTAAACAATGTAACTACCAATTTACCTTATAAATATTTACATTATATCATTTTCAAAAGAAAAACCCCATACATGTAGACATAAAATTAACTAACAAAAACATGCAAACTAATGACATATTAAAAGGGACCTAAAACACTAAACACATTTCATGCACCTTTCTCTACTTATGGGTACAATAATGTTAAAACCTAGGTTACACTGTGCAGTACTGGAATAAAGTGAAATATACAGGGGAATAACCTTAATACTTCTTATAATGTCTATTTAGAGTTCAGTCCCTTTAAAAAAAAAATATTTTCATGTTAGTTTGCAATTTATACTAAGTAACTGTTGCCATAAATGAGTAGCTTCTGTTTTTAAATAATAAAAAAGAAAATATAATTTATGCTTACCTGATAAATTCATTTCTCCTGTAGTGTAGTCAGTCCACGGGTCATCCATTACTTATGGGATTATATCTCCTCCCTAACAGGAAGTGCAAGAGGATCACCCAAGCAGAGCTGCTATATAGCTCCTCCCCTCTACGTCATTCCCAGTCATTCGACCGAAACCAAACGAGAAAGGAGAAAACTATAGGGTGCAGTGGTGACTGGAGTTTAATTTAAAATTTAGACCTGCCGTAAAAACAGGGCGGGCCGTGGACTGACTACACTACAGGAGAAATGAATTTATCAGGTAAGCATAAATTATATTTTCTCCTGTTAAGTGTAGTCAGTCCACGGGTCATCCATTACTTATGGGATACCAATACCAAAGCTAAAAGTACACGGATGACGGGAGGGACAGGCAGGATCTTTACACGGAAGGAACCACTGCCTGTAGAACCTTTCTCCCCAAAACAGCCTCCGAAGAAGCAAAAGTGTCAAATTTGTAAAATTTTGAAAAAGTGTGAAGTGAAGACCAAGTTGCAGCCTTGCAAATCTGTTCAACAGAAGCCTCATTCTTAAAGGCCCAAGTGGAAGCCACAGCTCTAGTAGAATGAGCCGTAATCCTTTCAGGAGGCTGCTGTCCAGCAGTCTCATAGGCTAAACGTATTATGCTACAAAGCCAAAAAGAGAGAGAGGTAGCCGAAGCTTTTTGACCTCTCCTCTGTCCAGAATAAACGACAAACAGGGAAGAAGTTTGACGAAAATCTTTAGTTGCCTGCAAATAAAATTTCAGGGCACGGACGACGTCCAGATTGTGCAGAAGTCGTTCCTTCTTTGAAGAAGGGTTAGGGCAAAATGATGGAACAACAATCTCTTGATTGATATTCTTGTTAGTGACTACCTTAGGTAAGAACCCAGGTTTAGTACGCAGAACTACCTTATCTGAATGAAAAATCAGATAAGGAGAATCACAATGTAAGGCCGATAACTCAGAGACTCTTCGAGCCGAGGAAATAGCCATTAAAAACAGAACTTTCCAAGATAACAGCTTGATATCAATGGAATGAAGGGGTTCAAACGGAACACCTTGCAGAACGTTAAGAACTAAGTTTAAGCTCCACGGTGGAGCAACAGTCTTAAACACAGGCTTAATCCTAGCCAAAGCCTGACAAAAAGCCTGAACGTCTGAGACATCTGTCAGACGTTTGTGTAAAAGGATAGACAGAGCTGAGATCTGTCCCTTTAACGAACTAGCAGATAAACCCTTTTCTAAACCTTCTTGTAGAAAAGACAATATCCTAGGAATCCTAACCTTACTCCATGAGTAACTCTTGGATTCGCACCAATGTAAGTATTTACGCCATATTTTATGGTAAATTTTCCTGGTAACAGGTTTCCTAGCCTGTATTAAGGTATCAATCACTGACTCCGAGAATCCCCGCTTTGATAGAATCAAGCGTTCAATCTCCATGCAGTCAGCCTCAGAGAAATTAGATTTGGATGTTTGAAAGGACCCTGAATCAGAAGGTCCTGTCTCAGAGGCAGAGACCATGGTGGACAGGACGACATGTCCACTAGATCTGCATACCAGGTCCTGCGTGGCCACGCAGGTGCTATTAGAATCATCGATGCTCTCTCCTGTTTGATCCTGGCAATCAATCGAGGAAGCATCGGGAAGGGTGGAAACACATAAGCCATGTTGAAGATCCAAGGAGCTGTCAGAGCATCTATCAGTACCGCTCCCGGGTCCCTGGACCTGGATCCGTAACAAGGAAGCTTGGCGTTCTGGCGAGACGCCATGAGATCCAGATCTGGTTTGCCCCAATGATGAAGCAGTTGGGCAAACACCTCCGGATGAAGTTCCCACTCCCCCGGATGAAAAGTCTGGCGACTTAGAAAATCCGCCTCCCAGTTCTCCACGCCTGGGATGTGGATCGCTGACAGGTGGCAAGAGTGAGACTCTGCCCAGCGAATTATCTTTGAGACTTCCATCATCGCTAGGGAACTCCTTGTTCCTCCCTGATGGTTGATGTAAGCCACAGTCGTGATGTTGTCCGACTGAAACCTGATGAACCTCAGAGTTGCTATCTGAGGCCAAGCCAGAAGAGCATTGAGAACTGCTCTTAATTCCAGAATGTTTATTGGAAGGAGTCTCTCCTCCTGGGTCCATGATCCCTGAGCCTTCAGGGAATTCCAGACTGCGCCCCAACCTAGAAGGCTGGCGTCTGTTGTTACAATCGTCCAATCTGGCCTGCGGAAGGGCATCCCCTTGGACAGATGTGGCCGAGAAAGCCACCATAGAAGAGAATCTCTGGTCTCTTGATCCAGATTTAGCAGAGGGGACAAATCTGAGTAATCCCCATTCCACTGACTTAGCATGCACAATTGCAGCGGTCTGAGATGCAGGCGCGCAAAAGGTACTATGTCCATTGCCGCTACCATTAAGCCGATTACCTCCATGCACTGAGCCACTGACGGGTGTTGAATGGAATGAAGGACACGACAAGCATTTAGAAGTTTTGATAACCTGTCCTCCGTCAGGTAAATTTTCATTTCTACAGAATCTATAAGAGTCCCCAAGAAGGGAACTCTTGTGAGTGGCAATAGAGAACTCTTTTCTACGTTCACCTTCCACCCATGCGACCTTAGAAATGCCAGAACTAACTCTGTATGAGACTTGGCAGTTTGGAAACTTGACGCTTGTATCAGAATGTCGTCTAGGTACGGAGCTACCGCTATGCCTCGCGGTCTTAGTACCGCCAGAAGAGAGCCCAGAACCTTTGTAAAGATTCTTGGAGCGGTAGCTAACCCGAAGGGAAGAGCTACAAACTGGTAATGCCTGTTTAGGAAGGCAAACCTTAGATACCGGTAATGATCCTTGTGAATCGGTATGTGAAGGTAGGCATCCTTTAAATCCACTGTGGTCATGTACTGACCCTCTTGGATCATGGGTAGGATAGTTCGAATAGTTTCCATTTTGAACGATGGAACTCTTAGGAATTTGTTTAGGATCTTTAAGTCCAAGATTGGTCTGAAGGTTCCCTCTTTTTTGGGAACCACAAACAGATTTGAATAAAACCCTTGTCCGTGTTCCGACCGCGGAACTGGGTGGATCACTCCCATTAGTAAGAGGTCTTGTACACAGCGTAGAAACGCCTCTTTCTTTATCTGGTTTGCTGATAGCCTTGAAAGATGAAATCTCCCTTGTGGAGGAGAAGCTTTGAAGTCCAGAAGATATCCCTGAGATATGATCTCCAACGCCCAGGGATCCTGGACATCTCTTGCCCAAGCCTGGGCGAAGAGAGAAAGTCTGCCCCCCACTAGATCCGTTTCCGGATCGGGGGCCCTCACTTCATGCTGTCTTAGGGGCAGCAGCAGGTTTTCTGGCCTGCTTGCCCTTGTTCCAGGACTGTTAGGTTTCCAGCCCTGTCTGTAGCGAGCAACAGTTCCTTCCTGTCTTGGAGCGGAGGAAGTTGATGCTGCTCCTGCCTTGAAGTTACGAAAGGCACGAAAATTAGACTGTTTAGCCCTTGGTTTGGCCCTGTCTTGAGGCAGGGCATGGCCCTTACCTCCAGTAATGTCAGCGATAATTTCTTTCAAACCGGGCCCGAATAATGTCTGCCCTTTGAAAGGAATATTAAGCAATTTAGATTTAGAAGTCACATCAGCTGACCAGGATTTAAGCCACAGCGCTCTACGTGCTTGAATGGCGAATCCGGAGTTCTTAGCCGTAAGTTTGGTTAAGTGTACTACGGCATCAGAAATAAATGAATTAGCTAGCTTAAGGACTTTAAGCTTGTTTATAATCTCATCCAATGGAGCTGTGCTAAGGGTCTCTTCCAGAGACTCAAACCAGAATGCCGCCGCAGCCGTGACAGGCGCAATGCATGCATGGGGTTGTAATATAAAACCTTGCTGAACAAACATTTTCTTAAGGTAACCCTCTAACTTTTTATCCATTGGATCTGAAAAAGCACAGCTATCCTCCACCGGGATAGTGGTGCGCTTGGCCAGAGTAGAAACTGCTCCCTCCACCTTAGGGACCGTCTGCCATAAGTCCCGTGTGGTGGCGTCTATTGGAAACATTTTTCTAAATATAGGAGGGGGTGAAAAAGGCACACCGGGTCTATCCCACTCCTTGTTAACAATCTCTGTAAGCCTTTTAGGTATAGGAAAAACGTCAGTACACGCCGGTACCGCAAAATATTTATCCAGCCTACATACTTTCTCTGGAATTGCAACCGTGTTACAATCATTCAGAGCAGCCAATACCTCCCCTAGTAATACACGGAGGTTCTCAAGCTTAAATTTAAAATTTGAAATGTCTGAGTCCAGTTTACTTGGATCAGAGCCGTCACCCACAGAATGAAGCTCTCCGTTCTCATGTTCTGCAAATTGTGACGCAGTATCAGACATGGCTCTATTATTATCAGCGCACTCTGTTCTTACCCCAGAGTGATCGCGTTTACCCCTAAATTCTGGCAATTTAGATAGTACTTCAGTCATAACATTAGCCATGTCTTGCAAAGTGATTTGTATGGGCCGCCCTGATGTACTTGGCGCCACAATATCACGCACCTCCTGAGCGGGAGGCGAAGGTACTGACACGTGAGGAGAGTTAGTCGGCATAACTTCCCCCTCGTTGTCTGGTGATAATTTCTTTACATGTAAAGATTGACTTTTATTTAAAGTAACATCAATGCAATTAGTACACAAATTTCTATTGGGCTCCACATTGGCCTTTAAACATAGTGAACAAAGAGATTCATCTGTGTCAGACATGTTTAAACAGACTAGCAATGAGACTAGCAAGCTTGGAAATACTTTTCTAAATAAATTTACAAGCAATATAAAAAACGCTACAGTGCCTTTAAGAAGCACAAAAAAACTGTCACAGTTGAAATAACAATGAACCAAAATAGTTATAGCAACCAATTTTTTACAGTAAATGTATTAAGTTAGCAAAGGATTGCACCCACCAGCAAATGGATGATTAACCCCTTAATACCCAAAAACGGATAACAATTTAATAATTAACGTTTTTATCACAGTCAAAACACACTGTCACAGGTCTGCTGTGAGTGATTACCTCCCTCAAAACTAGTTTTGAAGACCCCTGGGCTCTGTAGAGACGTCCTGGATCATGGAGGAAGAAATAGGAAGACTGTGACTAAATTTTTACTGCGCAATAAAGCGCTAAAATAGGCCCCTCCCACTCATATTACAACAGTGGGGAAGCTCAATAAACTGTTTTTATTCAGAAACAAACGACAGCCATGTGGAAAAAATCATGCCCATAAAGTTTTATCACCAAGTACCTCCGAAAAAAACGATTAACATGCCAGTAAACGTTTTAAAAAAGAAAGTTATGAAGTGTTATTAATAAGCCTGCTGCTAGTCGCTTTCACTGCAGTGCAGGCTCAAATATTACTTTAATATAGACAGTATTTTCTTAGTGAAATTCCATTCCCCAGAAATACCTCAGAGTATACATACATACATATCAGCCTGATACCAGTCGCTACTACTGCATTTAAGGCTGCACTTACATTACATCGGTATTAGCAGTATTTTCTCAGTCAATTCCATTCCTCAGAAAATAATTTACAGCACATACCTCCTTGCAGGTGGGCCCTGCCTGCTATCCCCTGTTCTGAAGTTACCTCACTCCTCAGAATGGCCGAGAACAGCAAGTGGATCTAAGTTACGACCGCTAAGATCATAGACAAACTCTAGTAGATTCTTCTTCTAATGCTGCCTGAGAAAAAACAACACACTCCGGTGCCGTTTAAAATAACAAACTTTTGATTGAAGAAATAAAAACTAAGTTTAACACACCACAGTCCTCTCACACGTCCTATCTATTAGTTAGGTGCAAGAGAATGACTGGGAATGACGTAGAGGGGAGGAGCTATATAGCAGCTCTGCTTGGGTGATCCTCTTGCACTTCCTGTTAGGGAGGAGATATAATCCCATAAGTAATGGATGACCCGTGGACTGACTAAACTTAACAGGAGAAATTTATGCTTACCTGATAAATTGATTTCTTCTATGATACGACAAGTCTACGGATTCATTATTTACTTGTGGGATATTATCCTCCTGCTAACAGGAAGTGGCAAAGAGCACCACAGCAGAGCTGTCTATATAGCTCCTCCCTTGACTCCACCCCCCAGTCATTCGACCGAAGGTATAGGAAGAAAAAGGAGAAACTAAAAGGTGCAGAGGTGACTGAAGTTTTAAATAAAAAAATATAATCTGTCTTAAATTGACGGGGCGGGCCGTGGACTCGTCGTATCATAGAAGAAATCAATTTATCAGGTAAGCATAAATTTCCTTTTCTTCTATAAGATACGACGAGTCCACGGATTCATCCTTTACTTGTGGGATACAATACCAAAGCTACACAACACGGATGAACGGGAGGGACAAGACAGATACCTAAACAGAAGGCACCACTGCTTGAAGAACTTTTCTCCCCAAAACTGCCTCAGAAGAAGCAAAAGTATCAAATTTGTAAAATTTGGAAAAGGTATGAAGGGAAGACCAAGTCGCAGCCTTACAAATCTGTTCAACAGAAGCATAGTTTTTAAAAGCCCATGTGGAAGCCACCGCTCTAGTAGAATGAGCTGTAATTCTTTCAGGAGGCTGCTGTCCAGCAGTCTCGTATGCCAAACGGATGATGCTTTTCAGCCAAAAAGAGAGAGAGGTAGCCGTAGCTTTTTGACCTCTACGCTTTCCAGAATAGACAACAAACAGAGAAGATGTTTGACGGAAATCCTTGGTCGCTTGCAAGTAAAACTTCAAAGCACGAACCACATCTAAGTTATGTAACAGACGCTCCTTCTTAGAAGAAGGGTTAGGACACAGAGAAGGAACAACTATTTCCTGATTAATATTCTCATTTGAAACAACCTTAGGAAGGAATCCAGGTTTACTGCGCAAAACCACCTTATCAGAATGGAATATAAGATAAGGCGAGTCGCATTGTAACGCAGATAGCACAGAAACTCTTCGAGCAGAAGAGATAGCAACTAAAAACAGAACTTTCCAAGATAGAAGTTTAATATCTATGGAATGCATGGGTTCAAACGGAACCCCTTGAAGAACATTAAGAACTAAATTCAAACTCCAAAGACAAGAGAAGACAGATGCGCCACATGGCCCAATATTGTTTGATCAAAAGCAGATTGATATGCATATAAGGAGTAAACTCACATTTATGAAAGCACCTCAGTCAGTGCTGTAGAGACAGTCTGGGATCTATTACAGTCACCCAGAAGACCAACCTCCCGCAAAGATGAAGTATCTGTATCTAAACAATAAGAAAAACACAGGTGCCTATATGGCCTAGTATAGCTGGGACAATGGTGAATCAATACCAAAGATAAGAGTGGTACTCACATTAGTTGTAGCATCTCCCTTGATGCTATAGGAGCAGGATGGGGTCAATACAGTCACCCACCAGACTTGGTATTAGGCACTCAGGACAATATGAATATCCAGAAGTCAGCAGTGATCAGGAAAATCCCAAAAAAAAAAACTCTCAGCAGAAGGGACAAGTCACAAAATGAAGGTAGCAAGTGTTCAAAGTAAAAAGTTACTTTATTAAAATATTAAAAACAAAGGCGACGCGTTTCTCAGCCAAGGGCTGTTTCATCAGGCTTCATAAAACATTTTTGGAATACTTGCTATATATACCATACAACTAATTAAAAATAATCAATATCACATGGTAACAGGAGGGGCCAAGTAAACAGGTGGTACCATCAACCATATGTTAAAACAAATAAATAAACATACATCTCATTTATATCTACATTTGGTTGTCAGTATAATCGATCCACATAAAATTCATGATAAGTGAAGACATAAAGAACCTGACCCACCATTCAATGTTTTTACAGAGACATATCAGATTACAGCATTTTTAAAAACACAAGGCACATAATATAACATTGGAATTAGCAATATAAAACGACATACCCAGAAAACTTTTTTGTAGATCTAGTGATTCCTAGGTTGTCTCAGAGTGTATTGCAACTAAAATATATACAAAAGGTAAACTTCTTTAATTCATGTAACAAAATAATGGCAACATCGTAGTTGGCGTGTTACAGATCCCATTGCGCATGTCTAACCAAGACTTGTCATTCTGGCGTGTCAGAGGTGAATGTACTTAGCAAACTTTGCGCGCATATCCAGCTGCCATCTGAATCTGCGACAACTGACCCACACCACAATCAGCATGCCAACACAACACCGCTCTGATCCATCCACCAAATACATCCCATGAGCAAACAAGCATTCGTAGCCAGTAACAGCTGACAGTTTGTAGTATCTGCTCATTGGCCAGAACACTTGACTAGATGATTGGACAGCAGTGTCCGATGTAATAGTTTATTAGTTATTCCCACACACTTATTATAACTGCTAAATAAGATACTTTAACCAAAATATATATTGTAATATAGAGACATACATTGATCTATATAAGATCGTCACTATCTCTTGAAGAATAATTTCGTAAGAAACTCATTTAGGAGGTGTATCTGAATCCTCTCTGGTTTGTTACACTCTATGTGTCTCTCTATAGTTATACGATTTTATTATTTGGACCATATGAATTGGGATAATAATGGTGTTGAGAATGTCAGACATACGATGAAAATATCCCTTTACCCATTGATTTATTCCAGAGAAAGTTTTTTTGTTTATTTCTAATACGCCCCCTTTTGTGACATCGGACACTGCTGTCCAATCATCTAGTCAAGTGTTCTGGCCAATGAGCAGATACTACAAACTGTCAGCTGTTACTGGCTACGAGTGCTTGTTTGCTCATGGGATGTATTTGGTGGATGGATCGGAGCGGTATTGTGTTGGCATGCTGATTGTGGGATTGTGGTGTGGGTCAGTTGTCGAAGATTCAGATGGCAGCTGGATATGCGCGCAAAGTTTGCTAAGTACATTCACCTCTGACATGCCACATAACCACACCCCCCCCCCCTTTCACAAGTTATACTATTATACTATTTACTATACGTCACGCATCCTCTTTTGACCAATCATAGAATAGATTTAGGTTTGAATGACAAGTCTTGGTTAGACATGCGCAATGGGATCTGTAACACGCCAACTACGATGTTGCCATTATTTTGTTACATGAATTAAAGAAGTTTACTTTCGCCACTTCTGTATATATTTTAGTTGCAATACACTCTGAGACAACCTAGGAATTACTAAATCTACAAAAAAAAAAATTCTGGGTATGTCGTTTTATATTGCTAATTCCAATGTTACATTATGTGCCTTGTGTTCTTAAAAATGCTGTAATCTGATATGTCTCTGTACAAACATTGAATGGTG
Source organism: Bombina bombina (assembly GCF_027579735.1). Taxonomy (NCBI): domain Eukaryota; kingdom Metazoa; phylum Chordata; class Amphibia; order Anura; family Bombinatoridae; genus Bombina; species Bombina bombina. The sequence continues at coordinate 135,146,926 of NC_069505.1, read as the reverse complement.
GGTCAGGTTGTTTATGTCTTCACTTATCATGAATTTTATGTGGATCGATTATACTGACACCCAAATGTAGATATAAATGAGATGTATGTTTATTTATTTGTTTTAACATATGGTTGATGATCAATTTTGTCAATAGTAATTTGATTGGCCAATAGGGTACCACCTGTTTACTTGGCCCCTCCTGTTACCATGTGATATTATTTTTAATTAGATGTATGGTATATATAGCAAGTGTTCCAAAAATGTTTTATGAAGCCTGATGAAACAGCCCTTGGCTGAGAAACACGTCGCCTTTGTTTTTAATATTTTAATAAAGTAACTTTTACTTTGAACACTTGCTACCTTCATTTTGTGACTTGTCCCTTCTGCTGAGAGTTTACTTGGGATTTTTTTGGGAATTTCTTGATCACTGCTGACTTCTGGATCTCCATATTGTCCTGAGTGCCTAATACCAAGTCTGGTGGGTGACTGTATTGACCCCATCCTGCTCCTATAGCATCAAGGGAGATGCTACAACTATTATGAGTACCACTCTTATCTTTGGTATTGATTCACCATTGTCCCAGCTATACTAGGCCATATAGGCACCTGTGTTTTTCTTATTGTTTAGATACAGATACTTCATCTTTGCGGGAGGTTGGTCTTCTGGGTGACTGTAATAGATCCCAGACTGTCTCTACAGCACTGACTGAGGTGCTTTCACAAATGTGAGTTTACTCCTTATATGCATATCAATCTGCTTTGGATCAAACAATATTGGGCCATGTGGCGCATCTGTCTTCTCTTGTCTTTGTAGATTGCTGCTTTTGGTTCCCGGCCTGGATCTCCACAGATAGCTGCCTCCATCCCTCTATCAGAGACTCTATCCCTATCTATATACATATAATTTTATTTGATGTATCACGGTGCTATTTAGCCTCAAATGACACTATTGTAATATTAGATTTTAGTTATATTTTACACATTGTACCTACATCGCTACTATTTATCCCTAGTAGAGTATACTAGGTTATTGATCTCCTAATATTTCCTTGGTCTGTTTGTACTCTAGTTACTATCTGTCAGGAACATTGCTCCTTCTAGGACCCAGAGAATATTACAATCAACAACTTGCAGCTTGCCTTTAAAAACTGCCCCAAACCAATATTCTTTGCTTAGTAATTTGGTGTACAAGGCTACCCTTTTTCCCTGAGTCTATTATTATTGAAAATAACTTCTTTCTCACAGGAACATTACAGCAACTTTGTAGCACAGTCATCTGGATTTCAGCCAAGCAAGAGCAATATACGGTAACTCAGAAGCTGGACATGCAAATCAAATTAAATGAACTGCTGAGCAAACCGCAAGTATTACAAGTACATGTACTAAAGCAAGTAATACAGGAAGAACTTTCACTCTATAGCTTGTGTTAATATTTAAGTTACCGTAAGAACTTATCACTGAGTACCTGGCTTTAATCCATATTGTATCACCCTCTGTCAGCTGAAAGTAAGCCGACACTCCTCCCACCTCCTAACCGGAACTTCCACAGAACGGACTGTGCATTCTATCGGCTCTGCAACGCTACAACTGCATGAGAAGAAAAAGTAAAAGCTAACTCTGCAATTTAAAAGCATTGATACAAGAAGTTACCAACATATGTTAGCGGTAATCAGAAAGCACTAAGCTTATTATTCAAAGTGGTACTCTGCATGGACGCTGTAAGATTTAAGAGACTATACTACACTCGCATCTTAAATTCTAAAGCTTACTTAGATAACTGAGAGCATTCCTTTAATCCATTTAAACTTTGCTTAACCCTTAACTGCACAATTGGGGTGAGGCAATACCAGCAACTAAACTATCACTATTAGGTGTGAATTTCACTAAGCCATAGTGTCATTCCTTTATTATAGTGAAACAAAACAACCTTAAGTATATTTAGATCTGTGAATTGAGTTCATTCATTAACATTATATTGAAAGCCTGACACTATCCTTGACTGTTTTAGGGCGCCCCCTCTCTGTCTGTTGTTCCTAAGATATATTAAATTCAAACTCCATGGCAGAGCAACAAGTTTAAACACAGGCTTAATTCTAACCAAAGCCTGACAAAACGACTCAACGTCTGGGACATCTGCCAGACGCTTGTGTAGTAAGATTGACAAAGCAGAAATCTGTCCCTTTAAGGAACTAGCTGATAAACCCTTCTCCAATCCTTCTTGGAGAAAGGACAAAATCCTAGGAATCCTGATCTTACTCCATGAGTAGCCTTTGGATTCGCACCAATAAAGATATTTACGCCATATCTTATGATAAATTTTCCTAGTGACAGGCTTCCGAGCCTGAACCAAGGTATCAATGACTGACTCAGAGAATCCCAGCTTAGATAGAATCAAGCGTTCAATCTCCAGGCAGTCAGCTGCAGAGAAACTAGATTTGGATGTTGGAACGGACCCTGAATGAGAAGGTTCTGTCTCAGTGGCAGTTTCCACGGTGGCAAAGATGACATTTCCACCAGGTCTCCATACCAAGTCCTGCGTGGCCACGCAGGCGCTATCAATATTACCAAAACCCTCTCCTGTTTGATTCTTGCAATCAGACAAGGTAGAAGAGGAAAAGGAGGAAACACATAAGCCAGGTTGAACGACCACGGTACTGCTAGAGCATCTATTAGTAACGCTTGAGGATCCCTTGATCTGGACCCGTAACAAGGAAGTTTGGCATTCTGACGAGATGCCATCAGATCCAATTCCGGTGTGCCCCATTGATGAATCAGTTTTGCAAACACCTCCGGATGGAGTTCCCACTCCCCCGGATGAAAAGTCTAACGACTTAAAAAATCCGCTTCCCAGTTCTCCACTCCTGGGATATATATTGCTGATAGATGGCAAGAGTGAGTCTCTGCCCATTGAATTATTTTGGAAACCGCTATCATCGCTAGAGAACTCTTTGTTCCCCCTTGATGATTGATATATGCTACAGTCGTGATATTGTACGACTGGAACCTTATGAATTTGGCCGAAGCCAGCTGAGGCCACGCTAGAATTGCGTTGAATATCGCCCTCAGTTCCAGAATATTTATTGGTAGTAAGGACTATTCCTGAGTCCACACACCCTGAGCCATCAGGGAATTCCAGACTGCATCCCAGCCCAAAAGGCTGGCGTCCATTGTCACTATGACCCATGCTGGCCTGCGGAAGCACATTCCCTGGGACAGATGATCCTGTGACAACCACCAAAGAAGAGAGTCTCTGGTCTCTAGGTCCAGATTTATCCACGGAGATAAATCCGCATAATCCCCATTCCACTGTCTGAGCATGCACAGCTGCAGTGGTCTGAGATGTAAGCGAACTGAAATGTCCATTGCCGCTACCATTAGTCCAATTACCTCCATACACTGAGCCACTGATGGCCGAGGAATGGAATGAAGTGCTCGGCAAGTGGTTAAGATCTTTGACTTTCTGATCTCCGTCAGAAAAATCTTCATGTCTACCGAGCCTATCAGAGTTCCTAGGAATGGAACTCTTGTCAGAGGAACAAATGAACTCTTTTTTATGTTCATCTTCCACCCGTGAGTTCTTAGAAAAGCCAACACGATGTCCGTGTGAGATTTGGCTAGATGGTAAGTTGACGCCTGAATCAAAATATCGTCCAGATAGGGCGCCACTGCTATGCCCCGCGGCCTTAGAACCGCCAGAAGGGACCCTAGAACCTTTGTGAAAATTCTGGGAGCTGTGGCCAACCCGAAAGGAAGGGCCACAAACTGGTAATGTTTGTCCAGGAAGGCGAACCTGAGGAACTGGTGATGATCTTCGTGGATAGGAATGTGAAGATACGCATCCTTCAAATCCACGGTGGTCATATATTGACCCTCCTGGATCATTGGTAAAATTGTTCTTATGGTCTCCAGCTTGAAAGATGGGACCCTGAGAAATTTGTTTAGAGTTTTGAGATCTAAAATTGGTCTGAAGGTTCCCTCTTTTTTTGGGAATCACAAACAGATTGGAGTAAAACCCCCGCCCATGTTCTACCTTTGGAACTGGGCAGATTACACCCATGGTATATAGGCCTTCTACACAGCATAAGAACGCCTCTCTTTTTGTCTGGTTTACAGACAAACGTGAAAGATTAAATCTCCCCCTTGGGAGAGAATCTTTGAATTCTAGACGATACCCCTGGGTCACAATTTCTAAAGCCCAGGAATCCTGAACGTCTCTTGCCCAAGCCTGAGCGAAGAGAGAAAGTCTGCCCCCTACTAGATCCGGTCCCGGATCGGGGGCTGCCCCTTCATGCTGTCTTAATAGCAGCAGCGGGCGTCTTGGCCTCAGTGGCGGTTCTAGACAAATTACACTGGGGGGGCCAAGGTGGGGCCAGTGTTTAATCAGGGGGGCACATTAAAAAACGGAAGCAAATTATTTATATATATATATATATATATATATATATATATATATATATATATATATATATATACACACACACACATCCATTCACACACACATACAGTGTATATATATATATATATATATACACACATACACTCACATATACATACACACACCATACATACACATACATACACACACATATATACACACATATATATATATATATACACACACACACACACCACACCACACCACACACACACACACATATATACATACACATAAACACACATACATATATATATATATATATATATATATATACATACACACACATACATACACTGAGTAGAAAAAAAATAAAATAAAGAAAAAGAAGACTATGCACTTAACTAGTGCTACATCGTTCAAATAGCACATTCAATGAAAATGGTGTCAAATTATTATTTACATACATTAGAGAAATAAGGAAAACACCCCAGCAGTTATTATAGAATTGTGGAGGTGAGAGGGCAGACTTACATCTCTTCTGTTCTGGCAGTGTACAGGCTAGAGAGAACGTCTGCAAAACCAACCAGTGACACTTCTGGAACTCTTGTCTGCAGACTGCAGCTGTAAGATGCCCCGCCCCCACAACAACCCGGGAACTGTAGCACATCTATGAAAGGGGAGGGGACACAAGTTTTACTTCACTTTGTTAACCCCACGCTTTGACTAGACAGCTTTTCAGGGACAGGGAAGCAGATAAATAGCCTTGATCTTGTCCAGTATTTTTCAGTCAGCTCAGTGGCCAGTTCAGGGGGGGCCACAGGGGGGGCCAGGGACATTTTTACAAGGGTACTGGCCCCTGTGGGCCCCTGTGTAGAACCGCCCCTGCTTGGCCTGTTTACCTTTATTCCAGGTCTGGTTAGGTCTCCAGACTGATTTGGATTGAGCAAAGTTCTCCTCCTGCTTGGAGGCGGATGAGGAAGTAGAGGGACCGCCTTTAAAGTTTTGAAAGGAACGAAAATTATTCTGTTTGGTCATCATTGTCCTGAGGAAGGGCATGACCTTTACCTCAAGTAATGTCAGAAATTATCTCCTTTAGTTCAGGCCCGAATAGGGTCTTACCCTTAAAGGGAATAGCTAAAAGCTTGGATTTAGATGACACATCAGCAGACCATGACTTAAGCCATAACGCTCTACGCGCTAAAATGGCAAAGCCTGCATTCTTATCTGCAAATTTAGCCATTTGGAAAGCGGCATCTGTAATAAAAGAATTAGCTAGCTTGAGAGCCTTAATTCTATCCAAAATATCATCTAATGGGGTCTCAACCTTAAGAGACTCCTCTAGAGCCTCAAATCAAAAAGCTGCTTCAGTTACTGGAACAATGCACGCTATAGGTTGCAGAAGAAAACCCTGATGAATAAACAACTTCTTTAGAAGCCCTTCTAATTTTTTTATCCAAAGGATCTTTGAAAGCACAACTGTCCTCAATAGGTATAGTTGTACGCTTAGCCAGGGTAGAAATAGCTCGCTCCACCTTAGGGACCGTCTGCCACGAGTCCCGAATGGTGTCAGATATGGGAAACATTTTCTTAAAAGTAGGAGGGGGAGAGAACGGAATGCCTGGTCTATCCCATTCCTTAGTAACAATGTCCGAAATTCTTCTAGGGACTGGAAAAACATTAGTGTAAGTAGGGACCTCTAGATATTTATCCATTTTACACAGTTTCTCTGGCGGGATGACAATAGGGTCACAATCATCCAGAGCCGCTAAAACCTCCCTGAGTAACAAGCGGAGGTGTTCAAGCTTAAACTTAAAGGCCGTCACATCGGAGTCTGTTTGAGGGAACATCTTTCCTGAATCAGAAAGCTCTCCCTCAGACAGCAATTCCTCCACCCCCAAATCAGAACACTGTGAGGGTACATCAGAGATGGCCAATAAAGCATCAGAGGGCTCAGCATTTACTCTAATATCGGACCTACTTCGCTTACCCTGTAAACCAGGCAGTTTAGATAATACCTCTGTAAGGGTAGTAGACATAACTGCAGCCATATCTTGCAGGGTGAAAGAATTAGACGCACTAGAAGTACTTGGCGTCGCTTGGGCGGGCGTTAAAGGTTGTGACACTTGGGGAGAAGAAGATGGCATAACCTGATTCTCTTCTGACTGAGAATCATCCTGAGACATACTTTTATCAGCTAAAATATGTTCTTTGCAATGTAAGGCCCTTTCAGTACATGAGGGGCACATTTTAAGTGGGGGTTCCACAATGGCTTCTAAACACATAGAACATTGGCTTTCCTCAATGTCAGACATGTTAAAACAGGCTAGTAATGACCACGAACAGGCTTGAAAACACTTTATTTTTTTTGAAAAAAATAACAATCTAAAAAAACGGTACTGCGCCTTTAAGAGAAAAAAAGCATACAATTTTTCCAAAACTGCTTTAAAACGATAAAATTATCTCAATTTTATGATAAATGTATCCCAACTTATCAGCTAAGATTGCCCCACAAGGAAAAGAATACTAAGGAATACTTAACCCTTAAGAACAAAAAACGTTATATCAAAAACGTTATAGTTAAACAAAAACACCCCCTGCACCTCGCCACAGCCCTGCTGTGGCGCCTACCTGCCCTCAGGGGTCTGCAAAATCGGATTAAATCTTCGATTAGGCCCAAACTTTCCTGAAAGGCCCACCGGAGTTGGAGCTTGCTGCTTGCATGGGAAAAACAAATGCGCAACTGAGGCGTGAAAATAGGCCCCGCCCATCTAACTTGATGTCTCACAGCCTTAATAATAACCTCACCAGAGCGGTCTAAAACCTAGCCATGTGGGTTCATATACCCATCTAAGTGAAGCCATGTGTACCCTCCATTGTTAAAATAAAGTCAAAACGTTTGCCACAAAAAAACGTTATTTTAACTCCCAACATAGAAACGTTTGTGCACAAACATCCTGTCATCAGTGTCAACCATTTTTTATAGCCCAACATACAGGTCCAGTAATACCCCTCTCTATACATTAGGATTACTGCTTACCCTTTCCCTCATGGGGATAATGTCAGCCAATTCTGAAATAACATAGTCTCTCCAGAAAAAAAGGACTGAACATATCTCAATGCTTGTAGTATGAAAAACGTTCCTCACACTGAAGTTTCTTAAGTACTCCTCAGCCATTCTGTGGGAACTACTCTGGATCTTAGTAACAACTGCTAAGATCATCAGTCTCCAGGCAGAAGTCTTCATCCATCTGCTGCCTGGGGAAAAATAGCACTCACCGGTACCATTTAAAATAAAAAAAGTCTTGCTTGAAGAAAACAAAAACTAACATTTTATCACCTTTTTCACTTTACCCTTCCTATTACTTAGAGTAGGCAAAGAGAATGACTGGGGGGTGGAGTCAAGGGAGGAGCTATATAGACAGCTCTGCTGTGGTGCTCTTTGCCACTTCCTGTTAGCAGGAGGATAATATCCCACAAGTAAAGGATGAATCCGTGGACTCATCGTATCTTATAGAAGAAATATGTATAAGTAATCAAAGCATAAATCAACAGATATATTGCAATAGTGTACCATGTTATAAAAAAAAATGGAATAAGAACAGACAAACAATTTAAGACTTAAAATTTAATTGTTGTTAATTTCTACTCCCCTAATCAAAATGAAACAATATTTAATACATAAAACTGTTTTATTAAACTCCAAATACCTTTCTTAGCATTTGATCATCATTACCATGGTGATTGTCAAATTAGATGGGCATGTGACTTCTCATTCAAAAGAGATAATTTCTCACTTTCAAATGAGTGGTCTCAATCTACTACAATATATCCAGAGGTGGAGATAAGAATTCTATTATAGCTTTCTTCCTCCGGAAAATATATATTAAAACCTCCCTGTGACTGTGCTAAAGGTTGTCAATGTATTTGAGATACTTTGAACTGAGGGTTGCTTATATCTCTGGTGGAGGTTGAGATATGGCAGTTAAAATATGACCACCATATGGTGTAAATGCTGAGATATTCCCCTCATATGGTGTGGAGGTTGAGATATGCCCCCCTCCATATGATGTGGAAGTTGAGATATGGCCTCCATAAGACAGACTCATCAAAACACAAAAAATAATGAAGTACCTGTGCTGTTGGTCACTTCCTCATTGTATGTGACAATAAACATGCACTATGTGATGATATCACCACTTGTTAATTAATCCACAGTGACATATATAATGAGGAGAAACAGCTGGTTAAAGCAGGGCTTGACAAACCCAGGTAGCCACAGCTCCTAGGATTTTACCCCTAGCTCCTAACTTTTTGGGATATTCTCCATAGATCTATTTACAAATACCACTGTCTGGCTCCTAATAATATGTCCGGCTCCTAAATATTCTTACTGGTTCCTAAATATTAAACAGATCTGTCGACCAATGGGTTAAGGAATAGTGCCACTTCCCAAAAGACAACAGGAGCAATGAGAAAATACCTCTGCTGTAAGGTGCTTCTTCATTTGTGACTCACTGTAATTACTTTTATTTGAATTCAGTGACTCATGAAGAGGGAAATATGGTCCTTACTTAATAGACCACTTGGAGATGAGAAGAGACAATCCTTGAAGGACAACACTGTGTTGTGTCATTCTTCCTACATAACTGGTTAAATAAAGTAATTTGAAAAAATATAAATCAATGAAATATGATTATTAACATAATCAATAAAGACCCATAATTAGTTGTAAATTAGATCTGACAAATCTTTATGTATGTTTTTTTAAGCAAGGCTTACCTTCTTTCGCAAAATGAAGGATATACTTTCTCACCAACTCTTGGAATTTGTGATCAGCTTCAGAAGTCTCTCCAAGAGCATAATCCATGGTTCCAAAAATGGCAAGAGTGTCCAGAACGTGAAATGCAAACCAGCTCTCATAGGAGAAGAGACTACTGACCTTGGCTGGGCGAGACGGTGTGTAGGTGACCACATAGCGATAAACCGGACTGGACAGTGTAGCTGTAAGCAAGCACACAACTATCAGAGACATACGGCAAGTGACCTATGGTTAAAGGCCCAGGATCACGTCAAGGTTTTTTACTCCCTGGGTCCCTAAACTACAGCCAAACATGCTAAATTTCAAGAAAACAAACTGATATACAAATAAGTTTGACATAGGCCTTTGTACTTTTTCTAGAAAAATACAAAACACGGAAATGTACTGCACTCTCAAACCGGAGTGGGTAGACATCCAATGCCACTGAAAAACCTTGCCCTGGGTGCTTACCAGCACTCATAGACAGCTGCATGTGCCCTAGTGATCTGGCAGTTAGCCCCAGACAGGACTGTGTACAAAGCCCATAGGAAAAAATACATACAAATATAAACAACACACAGAAGGTCTGGCTCTCACTTGGAGGTGTGTAGCTAGATTAAAGGGACATAATACTTGTATGCTAAATCAATTGAAAGTGATGCAGCATAACTGGAAAAAGCTGACAGGAAAATATCACCTTAACATCTCTATGCAAAAAAGGAAGATATTTTACCTCACAATTTCCTCAGCTCACCAGTGTAAGTGTTCTGTAAAAAGTTATGTTTCAGTTACTGCCCAGCTGCAGGTAAAAAAAAAGGGAAAAGGGAAGAAATGAACAGCAGCCAATCAGCATCAGCAGTGCTGAGGTCATGAACTGTGATCTCATGTGATTTCATATTAAACTTCCTTAAATTGAATAGGGAAATAACATGAGTGTGCATGAGGCACACTCCCTTGCAAGTCCCAGGACAGGCATACTGATATGCTGCTTAAAGTCCTTTACAATGGGGTGTAGATACTTAGGACATTTTGAGGTAAAATATATTTATTTTTTACATAGATATGTTCAGGTGATATTTTCCAGTCAGCTTTTTACAGCTATGCTGCATCACTTTCAAGTGTTTTAACATTTGGTTATCATGTCCCTTTAAAAGCAAACTGGAAGACTTAGTTACAGAATTCGGCCAAGGACCATGTCAAGCTCTCTTCCTCACTGGGTCTCTCACTAAAGGCACACATGCTAGTTAAAAAATTTTTTTTTAAAAAAATTGAGATACATACAAGGGTGTCCTTGTATGCAGGAAAACCTTGACCACAGCACAGTATAAGAGGAATCCGTTCCTTAAGTAAAATAATAACTATGTCTATATATGCTATGATTTATTCCTGATAAATTTCAGATGCACAATTTTATCAAACAGTTCTCTAACTTTTCCTGTGCTATTTAAAGCATTTAAGGGACAGAAAGGTCAACATTAAACTTCATGATTTATAGAACGCATACAATTTAAAAAAAATAATCTAGTTTATATCTATTGTCAAATTTCATTCAGTATCTTGGCATTCTTTGTTAAAACTTAGCACCTTTAAATAAGAGCATACTTAAATAGTATCAGGAGCATGCATATGTCTTAAGCACTATATGGCAGCACTCGCATATGGAGAACATACATACAGTGCTGCAGAAGACGTGCATGCTTATGAATATATACACAACTGCAAACCTTGGGGAGGTTTCTCGTAAGGATAAAAACAATTCTATATGTTAAAATCTTTATGAATAATTTTCTTTATAGGTATGTGCTCCCTCATACCTGCAGCCTGTTTGGCCAACTCATTATTGGGGCACGATACTCTCAAGTCTGACACCATCGTCATGTAAGTCTTCTCAATACAACGCTTGGGTTGGGAGCAAAACTCCGACGTGGGGTATAAATCCAGTGCTTCTTTTGTCAAGCCTCCTCCAAAAGTGTCTAGTCGAACTGTGAACCACAAGAGATCCAACATCACCACAGGAATCTTGTGATCAAATTAAAGGAACAACTCAAAAATGTTCAATGGTACTTTCTGTGCATTAGTAGGCAGTGCCTGTAAGTCTATAAACATTTGCAGCAGGTGCACAACGGATACTGGCATAGTAGTTTAAATTTACATAGCTTTTAGATACACCAGTAGGTCATGCATATGCGCATTAACAATATGAAAACGCTTAGCATGATGGCAGTGACACTAGTCATTACTAGCAAACGGTGAATGTTGGTACAAATCTGTGATAAAGTGCACAATAGGATATAGTACCAAATATACAGAGATGGCCACCACTCTGGGATCTACCTTCAATTGGGCACGGTTTTATTAGAGCAGGTCACAATAAAAAATATTACACGCATTCAGTCAAGCACAAACAAATTAGATATTTTTCTAAAACTACACAAAATTAAAGTCTTTACAAAGGATGCTTAAAGGAACAGTCAACACCAGAATTTATGTCGTTTAAAAAAACAGAATTTATGTTTACCTGATAAATTACTTTCTCCAACGGTGTGTCCGGTCCACGGCGTCATCCTTACTTGTGGGATATTCTCTTCCCCAACAGGAAATGGCAAAGAGCCCAGCAAAGCTGGTCACATGATCCCTCCTAGGCTCCGCCTTCCCCAGTCATTCGACCGACGTAAAGGAGGAATATTTGCATAGGAGAAACCATATGATACCGTGGTGACTGTAGTTAAAGAAAATAAATTATCAGACCTGATTAAAAAACCAGGGCGGGCCGTGGACCGGACACACCGTTGGAGAAAGTAATTTATCAGGTAAACATAAATTCTGTTTTCTCCAACATAGGTGTGTCCGGTCCACGGCGTCATCCTTACTTGTGGGAACCAATACCAAAGCTTTAGGACACGGATGAAGGGAGGGAGCAAATCAGGTCACCTAAATGGAAGGCACCACGGCTTGCAAAACCTTTCTCCCAAAAATAGCCTCAGAAGAAGCAAAAGTATCAAACTTGTAAAATTTGGTAAAAGTGTGCAGTGAAGACCAAGTCGCTGCCTTACATATCTGATCAACAGAAGCCTCGTTCTTGAAGGCCCATGTGGAAGCCACAGCCCTAGTGGAATGAGCTGTGATTCTTTCAGGAGGCTGCCGTCCGGCAGTCTCATAAGCCAATCTGATGATGCTTTTAATCCAAAAAGAGAGAGAGGTAGAAGTTGCTTTTTGACCTCTCCTTTTACCAGAATAAACAACAAACAAGGAAGATGTTTGTCTAAAATCCTTTGTAGCATCTAAATAGAATTTTAGAGCGCGAACAACATCCAAATTGTGCAACAAACGTTCCTTCTTTGAAACTGGATTCGGACACAAAGAAGGCACGACTATCTCCTGGTTAATGTTTTTGTTAGAAACAACTTTCGGAAGAAAACCAGGTTTAGTACGTAAAACCACCTTATCTGCATGGAACACCAGATAAGGAGGAGAACACTGCAGAGCAGATAATTCTGAAACTCTTCTAGCAGAAGAAATTGCAACCAAAAACAAAACTTTCCAAGATAATAACTTAATATCAACGGAATGTAAGGGTTCAAACGGAACCCCCTGAAGAACTGAAAGAACTAAATTGAGACTCCAAGGAGGAGTCAAAGGTTTGTAAACAGGCTTGATTCTAACCAGAGCCTGAACAAAGGCTTGAACATCTGGCACAGCTGCCAGCTTTTTGTGAAGTAACACAGACAAGGCAGAAATCTGTCCCTTCAAGGAACTTGCAGATAATCCTTTCTCCAATCCTTCTTGAAGAAAGGATAGAATCTTAGGAATTTTTACCTTGTCCCAAGGGAATCCTTTAGATTCACACCAACAGATATATTTTTTCCATATTTTGTGGTAAATTTTTCTAGTTACAGGCTTCTGGCCTGAACAAGAGTATCAATAACAGAATCTGAGAACCCTCGCTTTGATAAGATCAAGCGTTCAATCTCCAAGCAGTCAGTTGGAGTGAGACCAGATTCGGATGTTCGAACGGACCTTGAACAAGAAGGTCTCGTCTCAAAGGTAGCTTCCATGGTGGAGCCGATGACATATTCACCAGGTCTGCATACCAAGTCCTGCGTGGCCACGCAGGAGCTATCAAGATCACCGATGCCCTCTCCTGATTGATCCTGGCTACCAGCCTGGGGATGAGAGGAAACGGCGGGAATACATAAGCTAGTTTGAAGGTCCAAGGTGCTACTAGTGCATCTACTAGAGTCGCCTTGGGATCCCTGGATCTGGACCCGTAGCAAGGAACCTTGAAGTTCTGACGAGAGGCCATCAGATCCATGTCTGGAATGCCCCACAGTTGAGTAATTTGGGCAAAGATTTCCGGATGGAGTTCCCACTCCCCCGGATGTAATGTCTGACGACTCAGAAAATCCGCTTCCCAATTTTCCACTCCTGGGATGTGGATTGCAGACAAGTGGCAGGAGTGAGTCTCCGCCCATTGAATGATTTTGGTCACTTCTTCCATCGCCAGGGAACTCCTTGTTCCCCCCTGATGGTTGATGTACGCAACAGTCGTCATGTTGTCTGATTGAAACCGTATGAACTTGGCCTTTGCTAGCTGAGGCCAAGCCTTGAGAGCATTGAGTATCGCTCTCAGTTCCAGAATATTTATCGGTAGAAGAGATTCTTCCCGAGACCAAAGACCCTGAGCTTTCAGGGGTCCCCAGACCGCGCCCCAGCCCATCAGACTGGCGTCGGTCGTGACAATGACCCACTCTGGTCTGCGGAAGCTCATCCCCTGTGACAGGTTGTCCAGGGACAGCCACCAACGGAGTGAATCTCTGGTCCTCTGATTTACTTGTATCGTCGGAGACAAGTCTGTATAGTCCCCATTCCACTGACTGAGCATGCACAGTTGTAATGGTCTTAGATGAATGCGCGCAAAAGGAACTATGTCCATTGCCGCTACCATCAAACCTATCACTTCCATGCACTGCGCTATGGAAGGAAGAGGAACGGAATGAAGTATTTGACAAGAGTTTAGAAGTTTTGATTTTCTGGCCTCTGTCAGAAAAATCCTCATTTCTAAGGAGTCTATTATTGTTCCCAAGAAGGGAACCCTCGTTGACGGAGATAGAGAACTCTTTTCTACGTTCACTTTCCATCCGTGAGATCTGAGGAAGGCCAGGACAATGTCCGTGTGAGCCTTTGCTTGAGGAAGGGACGACGCTTGAATCAGAATGTCGTCCAAGTAAGGTACTACTGCAATGCCCCTTGGTCTTAGCACCGCTAGAAGGGACCCTAGTACCTTTGTGAAAATCCTTGGAGCAGTGGCTAATCCGAACGGAAGTGCCACGAACTGGTAATGCTTGTCCAGGAATGCGAACCTTAGGAACCGATGATGTTCCTTGTGGATAGGAATATGTAGATACGCATCCTTTAAATCCACCGTGGTCATGAATTGACCTTCCTGGATGGAAGGAAGAATTGTTCGAATGGTTTCCATTTTGAACGATGGAACCTTGAGAAACTTGTTTAGGATCTTGAGATCTAAGATTGGTCTGAACGTTCCCTCTTTTTTGGGAACTACGAACAGATTGGAGTAGAACCCCATCCCTTGTTCTCCTAATGGAACAGGATGAATCACTCCCATTTTTAACAGGTCTTCTACACAATGTAAGAATGCCTGTTTTTTTATGTGGTCTGATGACAATTGAGACCTGTGGAACCTCCCCCTTGGGGGAAGCCCCTTGAATTCCAGAAGATAACCTTGGGAGACTATTTCTAGCGCCCAAGGATCCAGAACATCTCTTGCCCAAGCCTGAGCGAAGAGAGAGAGTCTGCCCCCCACCAGATCCGGTCCCGGATCGGGGGCCAACATCTCATGCTGTCTTGGTAGCAGTGGCAGGTTTCTTGGCCTGCTTTCCCTTGTTCCAGCCTTGCATTTGTCTCCAGGCTGGCTTGGCTTGAGAAGTATTACCCTCTTGCTTAGAGGACGTAGCACTTGGGGCTGGTCCGTTTCTACGAAAGGGACGAAAATTAGGTTTATTTTTGGCCTTGAAAGACCTATCCTGAGGAAGGGCGTGGCCCTTGCCCCCAGTGATATCAGAGATAATCTCTTTCAAGTCAGGGCCAAACAGCGTTTTTCCCCTTGAAAGGAATGTTAAGCAATTTGTTCTTGGAAGACGCATCCGCTGACCAAGATTTTAACCAAAGCGCTCTGCGCGCCACAATAGCAAACCCAGAATTTTTCGCCGCTAACCTAGCCAATTGCAAAGTGGCGTCTAGGGTGAAAGAATTAGCCAATTTGAGAGCACGGATTCTGTCCATAATCTCCTCATAAGAAGGAGAATTACTAGTGATCGCCTTTTCTAGCTCATCGAACCAGAAACACGCGGCTGTAGTGACAGGGACAATGCATGAAATTGGTTGTAGAAGGTAACCTTGCTGAACAAACATCTTTTTAAGCAAACCTTCTAATTTTTTATCCATAGGATCTTTGAAAGCACAACTATCTTCTATGGGTATAGTGGTGCGTTTGTTTTCGAGTAGAAAACCGCCCCCTCGACCTTGGGGACTGTCTGCCATAAGTCCTTTCTGGGGTCGACCATAGGAAACAATTTTTTAAATATGGGGGGAGGGACGAAAGGTATACCGGGCCTTTCCCATTCTTTATTTTACAATGTCCCGCCACCCGCTTGGGTATAGGAAAAGCTTCGGGGGCCCCGGGACCTCAAGGAACTTGTCCATTTTACATAGTTTCTCTGGGATGACCAAATTCTCACAATCATCCAGAGTGGATAACACCTCCTTAAGCAGAGCGCGGAGATGTTCCAACTTAAATTTAAATGTAATCACATCAGGTTCAGCTTGTTGAGAAATTTTCCCTGAATCTGAAATTTCTCCCTCAGACAAAACCTCCCTGGCCCCCTCAGACTGGTGTAGGGGCCCTTCAGAAACAATATCATCAGCGTCCTCATGCTCTTCAGTATTTTCTAAAACAGAGCAGTCGCGCTTTCGCTGATAAGTGGGCATTTTGGCTAAAATGTTTTTGATAGAATTATCCATTACAGCCGTTAATTGTTGCATAGTAAGGAGTATTGGCGCGCTAGATGTACTAGGGGCCTCCTGTGTGGGCAAGACTGGTGTAGACGAAGGAGGGGATGATGCAGTACCATGCTTACTCCCCTCACTTGAGGAATCATCTTGGCATCATTTTCTCTAAATTTTGTGTCACATAAATCACATCTATTTAAATGAGAAGGAACCTTGGCTTCCCCACATTCAGAACACAGTCTATCTGGCAGTTCAGACATGTTAAACAGGCATAAACTTGATAACAAAGTACAAAAAACGTTTTAAAATAAAACCGTTACTGTCACTTTAAATTTTAAACTGAACACACTTTATTACTGCAATTGCGAAAAAGTATGAAGGAATTGTTCAAAATTCACCAAAATTTCACCACAGTGTCTTAAAGCCTTAAACGTATTGCACACCAAATTTGGAAGCTTTAACCCTTAAAATAACGGAACCGGAGCCGTTTTTATATTTAACCCCTTTACAGTCCCTGGTATCTGCTTTGCTGAGACCCAACCAAGCCCAAAGGGGAATACGATACCAAATGACGCCTTCAGAAAGTCTTTTCTATGTATCAGAGCTCCTCACACATGCATCTGCATGTCATGCTTCTCAAAAACAAGTGCGCAATACAGGCGCGAAAATGAGACTCTGCCTATGATTAGGGAAAGCCCCTAGAGCATAAGGTGTCCAATACAGTGCCTGCCGGTTATTTTACAAAATTCCCAAGATTAAAATAATTCCTCAAGGCTATGGAGTATAAAATATGTTTATATATAAATCGATTTAGCCCAGAAAATGTCTACAGTCTTAAAAAGCCCTTGTGAAGCCCTTATTTACTGTCTGTAATAAAAATGGCTTACCGGATCCCATAGGGAAAATGACAGCTTCCAGCATTACATCGTCTTGTTAGAATGTGTCATACCTCAAGCAGCAAAAGTCTGCTCACTGTTCCCCCAACTGAAGTTAATTCCTCTCAACAGTCCTGTGTGGAACAGCCATCGATTTTAGTAACGGTTGCTAAAATCATTTTCCTCTTACAAACAGAAATCTTCATCTCTTTTCTGTTTCAGAGTAAATAGTACATACCAGCACTATTTTAAAATAACAAACTCTTGATTGAATAATAAAAACTACAGTTAAACACTAAAAAACTCTAAGCCATCTCCGTGGAGATGTTGCCTGTACAACGGCAAAGAGAATGACTGGGGAAGGCGGAGCCTAGGAGGGATCATGTGACCAGCTTTGCTGGGCTCTTTGCCATTTCCTGTTGGGGAAGAGAATATCCCACAAGTAAGGATGACGCCGTGGACCGGACACACCTATGTTGGAGAAACATAATTTATGTAAGAACTTACCTGATAAATTCATTTCTTTCATGTTGGCAAGAGTCCATGAGCTAGTGATGTATGGGATATACATTCCTACCAGGAGGGGGCATAGTTTCCCAAACCTCAAATGCCTATAAATAAACCCCTCACCACACCCACAACTCAGTTTAACGAATAGCCAAGTAGTGAGGTGAGAACAAAAAGGAGTAAAAAGCATACAAAAAGAGGAACTGGAAATATAATTGTGCTTTTATAAAAAAAAAAAATAATAACCACCGTAAAAAGGGTGGGCCTCATGGACTCTTGCCAATATGAAAGAAATTAATTTATCAGGTAAGTTCTTACATAAATTATGTTTACTTTCATGTAATTGGCAAGAGTACATGAGGTAGTGACGTATGGGATAGAAATACTCATGATGTGGAAGTCCACAGAAGAGTCACTAGAGAGGGAGGGATAAAACAACAACAATAATTTACACTGAGAAACTAAATCCACACAATAATTAAGTTTTTCTTTTAAACCCCCCCCCCCCCCTTAAATCAAAAGCAGTAGAATCAAATTGAGACAGCTGCCTGGAGAACTTTTTCTACCAAAGAATGCTTCAGAAGAAGCAAAATACGTCAAAATGGTAAAAACAATAAAAATATGCAAAGAAGACCAAATGACTGATTTGCAAATTTGATCAACCAAAGCTTCATTCTGAAAAAGTCCAAGAAATGGCAACTGAACTTAGTAGAATGAGCTGTAAATCTCTGAGGCAGAGCTTGCCCTGCCTCCAAATAAGCCTTGAGAAACAAAAGCTTTAACGAGGATGCCAAAGAAATGGCAGAGGCTTTCTAACCTTCTCTGGAACCAGAAAAATAACAAATAGACTAGAAGTCTTCTGAAATCCTAGTAACTTTGATATAGAATTATAAAGCTCTAACCACATCCAAAGGATGTAAAAGAACTCTCAAAGAATTCTTTAGGATTAGGACACAAAGAAGGAACAACAATTTCTCTACTAATGTTGTTCAAATTCACAACTTAGGAAAAAAAGAAGTCCACAAAACAACTTATCCAGATGAAAAAAAATCAGATAAGGAGACACACAAGAGAGCTGATAAATCAGAAACTCTTGTAGCAGAAGAGATAGACAAAAGAAACAACACTTTCCAAGAAAGGAGATAATCTTCAAAGAAAATATAGGCTCAAAAGAAAGAGCCTGCAAAATCTTTAAACCAAATAAGACTCCAAAAAGGAGAAATTAATAAATGAACAGGCTTGATACCAACCAAAGCCTGAACAAAACAGTGAATATCAGGAGGTTTAAAAATCTTTCTAGGAAATAAAACAGAAAGAACAGAGATTTGTCCCTTCAAAAAATTTACAGACAAACTTATCCAAACCATCCTGAAAAAAACTGTAAAATCCTAGGAATTCTTAAAAGAATGCCAAGAGAATTTATGAGAAGAACACCATAAAATATAGGTTTTCCAAACCTGATAATACATGTTCCTTGAAAGCCTGCAACATAGTGATAAAAACTGAGTCAGAGAAACCTCTATGACTAAACACTAATTAATTTCCATACCATCAAATTAGTAATTTGAGATCCCAATTGAAAAATAGCCCCTAAAAACAAGAGGGCTGGCCAAAGAGAAAGCGGCCAAGGATGGCAACTGGACATCCGAACAAGATCCACATACCAAACCTGGGAGGCCATGCTGATGCTATCAGAAACACACAAGAATGTTCCAATATGATCTTGGAAATCACCCTTGGAAGAAAAAAACAGAGGCGGAAAGATGTAGTCAGGTTGCAAAACCAAGGCACTGCAATGCATCCACCATTTTCGCTTGAGGATCCCTGGACCTAAAAAGATACCTGGGAAATTGAGAAAACACATCAATATAGAGATACCACTCTCCCGGATGTACCAACCAATTCACAAACAGCACCTTCTTCCTGTGATATTTGTTGCCAGTGGAACAGAGGAGACTGCTTTTCCTCTCAAATATCAAAGTATGAAAATCCACAGCATCAAAACTTATGAAGAAATCTTAGAGGTTTATTCTTGTTGCAGGTACAAATATATGCAGCGTTTCAGGAGCCATTCCCTTAATCATGCATCTTTCTACCGGATGTAAAGACTGATGGCTGAGATAATCCACTTCCCAAATGTCTAAACCTAAAATAAAAATCGTAGAAATTAGACAGGAGATGAATTCCATCTAAGAACGTATTCAAGATACTTCTTAACTGCTAAGGAACTGCGAGTCCCTATTTGATGATTGACATATGCCACAGTAGGGGATAGTCTGTCTGAAAGCAAAATGAAAAGTTCTCTCCAAAAAGCCAAACCTGAAAGAGCTCTGAAAATAATACAGAGACCCTCACACAGCTCCCCAACCTGTAAGACTTGCATCCATTAAGAATACAGTCCAGAAAGGACGAACAAAAGGAGGCCCCCTGAATAAAACGATGATAGTCTAATCACCAAAACAGAGAGAGTTGAGTGTTCGGATTTAAGAATATCAACTGTGATATCTGAAAATAATCCCTACACCATTGATTCAGTATGCAAAGCAAAAGAGGTCTCAGATGAAAAACAAGCAAAGGGAACCACGCCCAATGCTGCATGAGACCTAAAACTTCCATGCACATAGCCAGTGAAAGGAATGTTCTAGACTATAAGTTAGAAAGGCTAACGCCAATTACAATTGACTTTTTTGCTATAAAGACAAATACATAAACACAGAATCCTTCTAGAAACCCAAAGAGATGACCCTTGTCTGAGGAATCACAAAACTCTTATATGAATTAAATCCTCTAACCATGTCTTTTTGTATCAACAAAACTAGTTGATTCATGAGAGATTCCAATAAAAGAAAAGATCAAGCCAATACCAAGATACCATCCAAATAAAGAAACACCACAATACCCTACTGTCTTATTACAGAAAGAAGGGCACCCAGAACCTTTAACAAGAATCATAAAGCTGTCGCTAGACCAAATGGAAAAGCGACAAATTGGTAAAGCTTATCTAAAAAAGAGAATCTCAGAATCCACAAGTGGTCTGAATGAAATAAAACATGAGGCTAAACATCTTGCAAAATTGAGTGGACATGAAATGACCCTGCTGAAGAAAAAGGCATAATAGTCCTTATAATCGCCAACTTGAAAGTTGAGACTTTAACAAAACAATATAAAGTCTTCAGATCCAAGATTGGACTGAATCAACCTTTTTTTCTTTGGGACAAAGAAAATAATTAAATACAAACCCAATCCCTGTTCCTGCTAAAGAACTGGTATAATCACTCCTAAAAAAAAATTCAGAGTGTACTGATAAGAAAGAATCTTCATATAGGTCTCATTCTAAAAATCTATTCAAACCCTAAGAATAATATAGATTTTGGACTAAGTTCATCTAAAAACAATTTAGTCTACCCCCCAACAGAAGGGCTGGTTTAAGAACCGCACCTTCATGCAGTCTAATAACTAGTAATTATATAGTGTTTTTCTCCCAGAAGGATACAAAAAATGCTTTTCCAGTGCTTACACTCTGAGTTAACCAAATTAGCAGCTGATAAAAACAGTTATTATTACCCAAATAAATGGCACAAAATAAATTGAACTCAGAAGACCAAAGGGCTGTATTAACCCTGCCGGGATATGAATCTATGACCCTTGGATCTAGAACAAAGGTTTGTAGTCAGGAAATTCACAAACTGATCTACATCACCGGACTAAAAGCAGGGCAGAAAAACTCTAAACCTCCAAAAAAGGAAATTTATGCTTACCTGATAAATAGATTTCTTCTACGATACGACGAGTCCATGGATTTCATCCTTACTTGTGGGATATTAACCTCCTGCTAACAGGAAGTGGCAAAGAGCACCACAGCAGAGCTGTATATATAGCTCCTCCCTTCCCTCCACCCCCAGTCATTCGACCGAAGGTTTAGGAAGAGAAAGGAAAAGCTAAAGGTGCAGAGGTGACTGAAGTTGGAAAAAAATAAAATATAAACTGTCTTAAAATGACAGGGAGGGCCGTGGACTTGTCGTATCGTAGAAGAAATCAATTTATCAGGTAAGCATAAATTTCCTTTTCTTCTACAAGATACGATGAGTCCACGGATTTCATCCTTACTTGTGGGATACAATACCAAAGCTACAGGACACGGATGAAACAGGAGGGACAAGACAGAGACCTAAACAGAAGGCACCACTACTTGAAGAACCTTTCTCCCAAAAACAGCCTCAGAAGAAGCAAAAGTATCAAATTTGTAAAATTTAGAAAAAGTATGAAGAGACAACCAAGTCGCAGCCTTGCAAATCTGTTCCACAGAAGCATCGTCTTTAAAGGCCCATGTGGAAGCCACAGCCCTAGTAGAATGAGCCGTAATTCTTTCAGGAGGCTGCTGTCCAGCAGTCTCATATGCCAGGCGGATGATACTCTTCAGCCAAAAAGAAAGAGAGGTAGCCGTAGCTTTCTGACCCCTACGCTTTCCAGAATAAACAATGAATAATGAAGATAATTGATGGAAATCCTTAGTTGCCTGTAAGTAAAACTTCAAGGCACGGACCACGTCCAGGTTATGTAACAGACGATCCTTCTTAGAAGGATTAGAACACAATGAAGGAACAACAATTTCCTGATTAATATTCTTATTTGAAACAACCTTAGGAAGGAATCCTGGTTTGGTATGCAAAACCACCTTATCAGAATGAAATATAAGATAAGACGAATCACATTGTAACGCTGAAAGCTCAGAAACTCTTCGAGCAGAAGAAATAGCAACCAAAAACAGAACTTTCCAAGATAACAACTTAATATCTATGGAATGCATGGGTTCAAACGGAACCCCTTGAAGAACTCGAAGAACTAAATTCAAACTCCAGGGAGGAGTTTTTGGTCTAAATACAGGCTTAATTCTGGTTAGAGCCTGACAAAAAGACTGAACATCTGGCACATCTGCCAAACGTTTGTGAAGCAAAATTGACAATGCAGAAATATGTCCCTTTAAGGAACTTGCTGATAACCCTTTCTCCAAACCTTCTTGGAGAAAAGACAGAATCCTGGGAATCCTAACTTTACTCCATGAGTAACCCTTGGATTCACACCAATAAAGATATTTACGCCATATCTTATGATAGATCTTTCTAGTGACAGGCTTACGAGCCTGTATCAAAGTATCGATGACCGAATCAGAGAATCCCTGCTTAGATAAAATCAAGCGTTCAATCTCCAAGCAGTCAGCTGCAGAGAATTTAGATTTGGATGTTGGAAAGGTCCTTGAATGAGAAGGTCCTGTCTCAAAGGAAGTTTCCATGGTGGCAGAGAGGACATGTCCACTAGATCCGCATACCAAGTCCTGCGTGGCCACGCAGGCACTATCAGTATTACTAAAGCTCTCTCCTGTTTGATCCGAGCAAACACGCGTGGAAGGAGAGGGAACGGTGGAAACACATAAGCTAGGCTGAACGACCAAGGCACTGCCAGGGCATATATCAGTTCGGCCTGAGGATCCCTCGACCTGGATCCGTAACGTGGAAGCTTGGCATTCTGACGAGATGCCATCAGATCTAATTCTGGTCGGCCCCATTGTCACATCAATGAGGCAAACACCTCCAGATGGAGTTCCCACTCCCCCGAATGAAAAGTCTGACGACTTAGAAAATCCGCTTCCCAGTTTTCTACTCTTGGGATGTAGATTGCCGATAGATAGCAAGAGTGGGCCTCCGCCCATCTGATTATCTTTGATACTTCTATCATCGCTAAGGAACTCCTTGTTCCTCCCTGATGATTGATATACGCAACAGTCGTGATATTGTCCGGCTGGAATCTGATGAATTTGGCCAAAGCCAACTGAGGCCATGCCTGAAGCGCATTGAATATTGTTCTCAGTTCCAGAATATTGATTGGAAGTAGAGACTCCACCTGAGTCCAAACACCCTGAGCCTTCAGGGAATTCCAGACTGCACCCCAGCCCAGAAGACTGGCGTCCGTTGTCACTATCACCCACGAGGGTCTGCGGAAACATGTCCCCTGGGACAGATGATCCGGCGACAACCACCAAAGAAGAGAGTCTCTGGTCTCTTGATCCAGATTTATCTGAGGAGATAAATTCGCATAGTCCCCATTCCACTGTCCGAGCATGCACAGCTACAGTGGTCTGAGATGAAAGCGAGCAAACGGAATGATGTCCATTGCCGCTACCATTAATCCAATGACCTCCATACACTGAGCCACTGATGGCCGAGGAATGGACTGAAGGGCTCGGCAAGAATTTAGAATCTTTGATTTTCTGATCTCCGTCAGAAATATTTTCATGTCTACCGAGTCTTTCAGAGTTCCCAAGAAGGGAACCCTTGTCCGTGGAACTAGTGAGTTCTCAGGAAAGACAACACTATGTCCGTGTGAGATTTTGTCAGATGATAAGTTGACGCCTGAATCAGAATATCGTCCACATAAGGTGCCACTGCAATGCCCCGAGGTCTGAGAACCGCTAGAAGAGACCCTAGAACCTTTGTGAAGATTCTGGGTGCTGTAGCCAACCCGAAGGGAAGAGCCACAAACTGATAATGTTTGTCCAGGAAGGCAAACCTTAGGAACTGATGATGATCCTTGTGAATAGGGATATGAAGGTATGCATCCTTCAAGTCCACGGTAGTCATATATTGACCCTCCTGGATCATTGGTAAGATTGTTCGTATAGTCTCCATCTTGAACGATGGGACTCTGAGAAATTTGTTTAGACATTTGAGATCTAAAATTGGTCTGAAAGTTCCCTCTTTTTTGGGAACCACGAAAAGATTTGAGTAAAACCCCTGTCCCTGTTCCAGTTTTGGAACGGGACAAATTACTCCCATGGTATAGAGGTCTTTTACACAGCGTAAGAACTCCTCTCTTTTTATCTGGTCTACAGACAATCGTGAAAGATGAAATCTCCCTCTTGGGAGAAAATCCTTGAATTCCAGTTGATACCCGTGGGTCACGATTTCCAATGCCCAGGGGTCCTGAACATCTCTTGCCCAAGCCTGAGCAAAGAAAGAAAGTCTGCCCCTTACTAGATCCGGTCCCAGATCGGGGGCCGCCCCTTCATGCTGTCTTAGTAGCAACAGCGGGCTTCTTGGATTGTTTACCTTTATTCCAAGCCTGGTTGGGTCTCCAGACGGACTTGGATTGAGCAAAATTCCCTTCCTGCTTTGTGGATGAAGAGGAAGCAGAGGGTACTCCTTTAAAATTTCGAAAGGAACGAAAATTATTTTGTTTACCCCTCATCTTAACAGACCTGTCCTGAGGTAGGGCGTGGCCTTTACCTCCAGTAATGTCACAAATAATTTCCTTCAATTCAGGCTCGAATAGGGTCTTACCCTTGAAAGAAATAGCTAAAAGCTTAGTTTTTGATGACACATCAGCAGACCACGATTTGAGCCATAACGCTCTACGCGCTAAAATGGCAAAGCCTGCATTTTTCGCCGCTAATTTAGCAATTTGAAAAGCGGCATCTGTAATAAAAGAATTAGCTAGCTTGAGAGCATTAATTCTATCCAAAATGTCCTCTAATGGGGTCTCAACCTTCAGAGACTCTTCTAGAGCATCAAACCAAAAAGCTGCTGCAGTAGTTACTGGAACAATGCAGGCTGTAGGTTGTAAAAGAAAACCCTGATGAATAAATAATTTCTTTAGAAGACCCTCTAACTTCTTATCCATAGGGTCTTTGAAAGCACAACTGTCCTCGATAGGTATAGTTGTACGCTTAGCCAGGGTAGATATAGCTCCCTCCACCTTAGGGACCGACTGCCAAGAGTCCCGAATGGTGTCTGATATGGGAAACATTTTCTTAAAATTAGGAGGAGGAGAGAACGGTATACCTGGTCTATCCCATTCTTTTTTTACAATTTCCGAAAATTATTTTAGGAACCGGAAAAACATCAGTGTAAGTAGGCACCTCTAGATATTTGTCCATCTTACACAACTTCTCTGGTGGTATCATAATAGGGTCACAATCATCCAGAGTCGCTAAAACCTCCCTAAGTAACAGGCGGAGGTGTTCAAGCTTAAATTTAAAGGACATGACGTCCGAATCTGTCTGAGGCAACACATTCCCTGAGTCTGAAAGTTCTCCCTCAGACAGCAATTCCCTGACCCCCAACTCAGAGCACTGTGAGGGTACATCGGAAATACCCAATAAAGCATCAGAGGATTCAGTATTCACATTAATACCTGACCTACTGCGTTTACCTGCAACACTGGTAATTTAGATAATACCTCTGTAAGGGTAGTTGACATAACTGCAGCCATCTCCTGCAGAGTAAAAGAATTAGACGCACTAGAGGTACTTGGCGTCGCTTGTGTGGGCGTTAAAGGTTGTGACACTTGGGGAGAATTGGATGGCATATCCTGATTCTCTTCAGACTGAGAATCATCCTTAGGCACACTTTCTTGACCTAAAATATGCTTTTTACATTGTAAGGCCCTTTCGTAAGAGGGGGTTCCACAATGGCTTCTAAACACATAGAGCAATGAGTATCCTCAATGTCAGACATGTTGAACAGACTAGCAATAACCACAATAGTCGTTAAACACTTTATTTATTGATTTAAACAATCTTTTGAAAAATGTTACTGCGCCTTTAAGAAATAAAAAAGCGCACAATTTTTCCCAAACTGCCTAAAAACATTAAATAATGCTTTAAAATTAACTACACATAATCAATAGTGCCAAAAATTATTGCACCCCAAGAGCAAGGGGAGAAATTAACCTCTAAAAGATATTTATAGACAAAAAAATATGTTTGATTTGAAAAAATAACCCCTGCACGCCTACCTGCCCCCAGGGTACTGCAAAATGACTCGACAACGATCCGGATAACAGAACACCAGTTTAGGCCCAACCGGAGCTAATGCCTGCTGCCTTCTCAGCCAGAGTAATGTGCGCGTCTGAGAGCGCGAAAATAGGCCCCGCCCATCATGGACGACGATCGCATAAGACTGTACAACCGCATGGGAAGCGGTTTAGTAATAAAGCCATGTGGCTTTTGTTTACCCCTAAGCACAACACAAATATACAGCCATACTGATTATTTGATCTCACAAATAAAAAAAACGTTAAGCTGTCTCTCCCAATGTCCCTTTATATTGCTGCTTTTAAGCACTTTATAAATGCTTAGCCCAGTACTATGTCAATAAAATAAAATAAACACAGGTTTTTCAGTAATACCCTTTGTTTACAGGTCTACTGCTTACCCCTTCCCTTGCAGGGAAAAAATGTCAGCCAGTTCTGATATACCAGGTCTCCTCAGAAATAAAGGACTAAACATACCTCAATGCTGCTTGTAGCATGAAACCGTTCTCCACACTGAAGATTTCTCTTGTACTAACCTTCAGCAGCTCTGTGGGAACCAATATGGATCTTAGTTACATCTGCTAAGATCATCAACCTCAGGGCAGAAATCTTCTTCCATATTTCCCTGAGGAAAATAGTACTCACCGGTACCATTTAAAATAAAAAAACTTCTTGATTGAAGAAACTAAATCTAACACCTCACTTTACCTCTTCCTATTACTAACACAAGTAAAGAGAATGACTGGGGGTGGAGGGAAGGGAGGAGCTATATATACAGCTCTGCTGTGGTGCTCTTTGCCACTTCCTGTTAACAGGAGGTTAATATCCCACAAGTAAGGATGAAATCCGTGGACTCGTATCTTGTAGAATAAATAGTGGAGATAATAGAAATCAAACAAATTATTATTCTTACAAGCTAGAGATAATAAAATATATTTGAAATAATAATAGATATAGTAAACATAATAAAATGAATACATCAGAAGTAAATAAACAGAGTTATATACTTCAGAATCTAAAATTGCTTATGCTAACTGTTCAACAACAAAAAGGTTGAAAAAAACAGTAATGTCAGTAACAGATAAAGCTGAGCTAAAAATATAAACAGTACGTGAATATGCTCAACTAAGGTTATATTCAAACTCTAAAGAATCCTAAAAATAAGTACCAATTTCCATAGAAATAGTAGTACAGACCAAAAAGGGAATCAGGATAAACCATTCTTTAGAGCATAATACAGATAGTATCTTAAATAGAAAAAACCTCAGGAGCAAAGTAAAATCTTAAAATCCAGATTTTAAAATAACATACAGCCAGATAACGAGTTTTGCGTTATGGCTGGCTTGCTACTTACTTGCAACTTGCAAGTTATTTCCACCGCTCACCTTTAATAGCGCTGCTATTACAGGTTTTCCAAAAACCGGCATTTGTCGGCAATATGGCAGCATTGAGCTCCATATCACACACAAATACCAGCGCTGCTTTGACGTGCTCGTGCACGATTTCCCCATAGACATCAATGGGGAGAGCCAGCTAAAAAAAAGCCTAACACCTGCAAGCGTAAAACTTTGTAACACAGCCCCATTGATTCCTATGGGGAAAGAAAATTTATGTTTAAACCCAACACCCTAACATAAACCCCAAAGTCTAAATACCCCTAATCTGCCACCCCTGACATTGCTGCCGCCTCAAGACTAAAGTTATTAACTCCTAAACCTCTGGCCTCCCACATCACTAACACTTAATACATATATTAACCCCTAAACCTAAGTCTAACCCTAACACCCCTAACTTTAATATAAATAAAATAAATCTAAATAAAAATTACTATTGTTACCTAAATAATTCCTATTTAAGACTAAATACTTACCTGTAAAATAAACCCTAAACTAGCTACAATATAACTAATAGTTACATTGTAGCTATCTTAGGTTTTATTTTTATTTTACAGGTAACTTTGTATTTATTTTAACTAGGTAGTTAATAACTATTTACTAAATAGTCTACCTAGTTAAAATAAATACAAAGTTACCTGTGAAATAAAAATAAACCCTAAGCTAGATACAATATAACTATTAGTTATATTGTAGCTAGCTTAGGTTTTATTTTACAGGTTAGTATTTATCTAGTTTTAAATAGGAATAATTTAGGTATTAATTGTAATTTTTATTTGGAATTATTTTAATTATGTTAAAGTTAGTGGGTGTTAGGGTTAGACTTAGGGTTAGGGGTTAAAAACTTTAGTATAGTAGCGGCGACATTGGGGGCAGCAGATTAGGGGTTAATAAGTGTAGTTAGCTGGCGGCGATTTTGGGGGCAGCAGATAAGGCGTTAATAACAGTAAATTGCGGCGATGTTAGGGACAGCAAATTAGGGGTTAATAAGTGTATGTAGGTGGCGACAACATTGGGGGCAGCAGATTAGGGGTTTATAATATTTAACTAGTGATTACGATGCGGGAGTGCGGCGGTTTAGGGGTTAATATGTTTATTATAGTGGCAGCGATGTCCGGAGCGGCAGATTAGGGGTTAATAATTTTATTTTAGAGTTTGCGATGCGGGAGGGCCTCGGTTTAGGGATTATTAGGTAGTTTATGGGTGTTAGTGTACTTTGTAACACTTTAGTTATGAGTTTTATGCTACAGCTCTATAACGTAAAACCCATAACTACTGACTTTCAGATGACGGTACAGATCTTGTAGTTATAGGCTGTACCACTCACTTTTTGGCCGGACAGGCAAACTCGTAATACCAGCGCTGTGGAAGTCCCATTGAAAAAGGACTTTTTGAAAGGTGCAGTAGTTACGTCAAAAAAGTGTGCGGTACAGCTGTACCTACAAGACTTGTAATACCGGCGGTAGGGAAAAAGCAGCGTTATACTCATAATGCAAAACTCGTAATCTAGCCGATAGTTAATAGGAGGACTAGGCTCCTAAAAGCTAAAAAAAAACTAAATTTATGCTTACCTGATAAATTTCTTTCTTTTGCGATGTACCGAGTCCACGGTTTCATCCTTACTTGTGGGATATTCTCCTTCCCTACAGGAAGTGGCAAAGAGAGCACCCACAGCAGAGCTGTCTATATAGCTCCCCCCTTAACTCCACCCCCCAGTCATTCGACCGAAGGCTTAGGAAGAAAAAGGAGAAACTATAAGGTGCAGAGGTGACTGAAGTTTTCAATAAAAAATACTATCTGTCTTGAGTAGACAGGGCGGGCCCTGGACTCTGTACATCGCAAAAGAAAGAAATTTATCAGGTAAGCATAAATTTTGTTTACTTTTGCAAGAGGTACCGAGTCCACGGTTTCATCCTTACTTGTGGGATACCAATACCAAAGCTTTAGGACACGGATGAAGGGAGGGACAAGACAGGAACCTAAACGGAAGGCACCACTGCTCACAGAACCTTTCTCCCAAAAATAGCGTCCGAAGAATCAAAAGTATCAAATTTGGAAAATTTGGAAAAGGTATGAAGCGAAGACCAAGTCGCAGCCCTACAAATTTGTTCAACAGAAGCATCATTTTTAAAAGCCCATGTGGAAGCCACCGCTCTAGTAGAGTGAGCTGTAACCCTTTCAGGGAGGCTGCTGTCCAGCAGTCTCATATGCCAAACGGATGATGCTTTTCAGCCAAAAGGAAAGAGAGGTAGCCGTAGCCTTTTGACCCCTATGCTTTCCAGAATAGACAACAAACAAAGAAGATGTTTGACGGAGATCTTTGGATGCTTGCAAATAAAACTTCAAAGCACGAACCACATCCAAGTTGTTCAACAGACGTTCCTTCTTAGAAGAAGGATTAGGACACAGAGAAGGAACAACAATTTCCTGATTGATATTCCTGTTAGTAACAACCTTCGGAAGGAATAAAGGTTTGGTACGCAAAACCACCTTATCAGCATGGAAAACAAGATAAGGCGAGTCGCATTGTAATGCAGATAGTTCAGAAACTCTTCAAGCTGAAGAGATAGCAACTTTCCAAGAAAGAAGCTTAATATCTATGGAA
Source organism: Bombina bombina (assembly GCF_027579735.1). NCBI lineage: Eukaryota > Metazoa > Chordata > Amphibia > Anura > Bombinatoridae > Bombina > Bombina bombina. Next base: position 135,116,550 of record NC_069505.1, on the reverse strand, counting down.
TGCATGGGTTCAAATGGAACCCCTTGAACTTTAAGAACTAAATTCAAACTCCATGGCGGAGCAACAGGTTTAAACACAGGCTTGATTCTAACTAAAGCCTGACAGAACGCCTGAACGTCTGGGACATCTGTCAGACGCTTGTGCAATAGAATAGACAAAGCAGATATCTGTCCTTTTAAGGCACTAGCTGACAATCCCTTCTCCAATCCTTCTTGGAGAAAGGACAAAATCCTAGCAATCCTGATCTTACTCCATGAGTAACCTTTGGATTCGCACCAATAAAGATATTTACGCCATATCTTATGATAGATTTTCCTGGTGACAGGCTTTCGAGCCTGAATCAAGGTATCTATGACCGACTCAGAGAAACCCCGCTTTGATAAAATCAAGCGTTCAATCTCCAAGCAGTCACCCGCAGAGAAATTAGATTTGGATGCTTGAACAGAGCTTGAATCAAAAGGTCCTGTCTCAGTGGTAGAGTCCATGGTGGAAGAGAAGACATGTCCACCAGGTCTGCATACCAAGTCCTGCGTGGCCACGCAGGTGCTATCAAAATCACTGAAGCTCTCTCCCGTTTGATTCTGGCAATCAAGCGAGGAAGGAGAGGAAATGGTGGAAACACATAAGCCAGGTTGAACGACCAGGATACTGCTAGAGCATCTATCAGTACTGCCTGAGGATCCCTTGACCTGGACCCGTAACAAGGAAGTTTGGCATTCTGACGAGACGCCATCAGATCCAATTCTGGTGTGCCCCATTGCTGAATCAATTGTGCAACACCTCCGGATGGAGTTCCCATTCCCCTGGATAAAAAGTCTGACGATTTAGAAAATCCGCTTCCCAGTTCTCCACTCCTGGGATATAGATTGCTGATAGATGGCAAGAGTGAGTCTCTGCCCATTGAATTATTTTGGAAACCTCTATCATCGCTAGAGAACTCTTTGTTCCCCCTTGATGATTTATATATGCTACAGTCGTGATATTGTCTGACTGGAATCTTATGAATCTGGCCGACGCCAGCTGAGGCCACGCCTGAAGCGCGTTGAATATCGCTCTCAGTTCTAGAATATTTATCGGGAGGAGAGCCTCCTCCTGAGTCCACAATCCCTGTGCTTTCAGGGAATTCCAGACTGTACCCCAGCCCAATAGGCTGGCGTCCGTCGTCACTATGACCCATGCTGGCCTGCGGAAACACATTCCCTTGGACAGATGATCCTGTGACAACCACCAAAGAAGAGAGTCTCTGATCTCTTGGTCCAGATTCAACCGAGGAAATAAATCTGCATAATCCCCATTCCACTGTTTGAGCATGCAAAGTTGCAGTGGTCTGAGATGCAAGCGAGCAAACGGAACTATGTCCATTGCCGCTACCATTAAACCGATTACCTCCATACACTGAGCCACTGACGGCCGAGGAATGGAATGAAGAGCTCGGCAGATTGATAAAATCTTTGATTTCCTGACCTCCGTCAGAAAAATTTTCATGTCCACCGAATCTATCAGAGTTCCCAGAAATGGAACTCTTGTGAGAGGGATAAGTGAACTCTTTTGCACGTTCACCTTCCACCCGTGAGATCTTAGAAAAGCCAACACGATGTCCGTGTGAGACTTGGCTAATTGGTAAGTTGACACCTGGATTAAGATATCGTCCAGATAAGGCGCCACAGCTATGCCCCGCGGCCTTAGAACCGCCAGAAGGGACCCTAGCACCTTTGTGAAAATTCTGGGAGCCATGGCCAACCCGAAGGGAAGAGCCACAAACTGGTAATGTTTGTCCAGAAAGGCGAACCTGAGGAACTGGTGATGATCTTTGTGGATAGGAATGTGTAGATACACATCCTTTAAGTCCACGGTGGTCATATATTGACCCTCCTAGATCATTGGCAAAATAGTCTGAATGGTCTCCATCTTGAAGGATGGGACTCTGAGGAATTTGTTTAGGATCTTGAGATCCAAAATTGGTCTGAAATTCCCTCTTTTTTGGGAACCACAAACAGATTGGAGTAGAACCCTTGCCCCTGTTCTGTATTCGGAACTAGGCAGATCACTCCCATGGAATATAGGTCTTCTACGCAGCGTAAGAACGCCTCTCTTTTTGTCTGGTTTACAGACAATTGAGAAAGATGGAATCTCCCCCTTGGGAGAGAATCTTTGAAATCTAGAAGATATCCCTGGGTTACTATTTCTAAAGCCCAGGAGTCCTGAACGTCTTTTGCCCAAGCCTGAGCGAAGAGAGAAAGTCTGCCCCCTACTAGATCTGATCTTGGTAGCAGCAGCGGGCTTCTTGGCCTGTTTACCCTTGTTCCAAGTCTGGTTAGGTCTCCAGACTGACTTGGATTGAGCAAAATTCCCCTCTTGCTTCGCGGCAGAGGAAGAGGGACCACCTTTGAAGTTTCGAAAGGAACAAAAATTATTTTGTTTGGTCCTCATCTTATTTATCTTATCCTGAGGAAGAGCATGGCCTTTCCCTCCAGTGATGTCTAAAATGATCTCTTTCAGTTCAGGCCCGAATAGGGTCTTACCAGGACTTAAGTCAAAACACTCTGCACGCTAAAATGGCAAAACCTGAATTCTTCGCCGCTAATTTAGCCAATTGAAAAGCGGCATCTGTAATGAAAGAATTAGCTAGCTTGAGAGCCCTAATTCTATCTAGAATATCCTCTAATGGAGTCTCAACCTGAAGAGCCTTTTCCAGAGCCTCGAACCAAAAGGACGTTGCAGTAGTTACAGGAACAATGCACGCTATAGGTTGGAGAAGAAAACCTTGATGAACAAATATTTTCTTCAGGAGACCCTCTACTTTTTTATCCATAGGATCTTTGAAAGCACAACTGTCCTCAATAGGTATAGTTGTACGCTTAGCCAGGGTAGAAATAGCTCCCTCCACCTTAGGGACCGTCTGCCACGAGTCCCGCACGGCGTCTGATATGGGAAACATTTTCTTAAAAGTAGGAGGGGGAGCGAACGGAATACCTGGTCTATCCCACTCCTTAGTAACAATTTCCGAAATCCTCTTAGGGACTGGAAAAACATCAGTGTAGGCAGGAACCTCTAGGAATTTGTCCATTTTACACAATTTCTCTGGAACTACAATAGGGTCACAATCATCCAGAGTCGTTAAAACCTCCCTGAGCAATAAGCAAAGGTGTTCTAGTTTAAATTTAAAAGCTGTCATATCTGAATCTGTCTGAGGGAACACATTTCCTAAGTCAGAAATCTCTCCCTCAGCCAGCAAATCTCTCACATCAGAACATTGTGAGGGTACATCAGATATAGCTAATATAGCGTCAGAGGGTTCAGTGTCAGTGGCACTTGGGGAAAATTAGATGGCATAACCTGATTCTCTTCTGACTGAGAATCATCCTGCGACATACTTTTAGTAGCTAAAATATGTTCTTTACAATTTATTGACCTTTCAGTGCATGAGGGACACATTCTAAGTGGAGGTTCCACAATGGCTTCTAAACATATTAAACATTGACTTTCCTCAATGTCAGACATGTTGAACAGGCTAGTAATGACTACAAACAAGCATGAAAACACTTTATTTAGTGAAAAAAATAACAATCTTAAAAAACGGTACTGTGCCTTTAAGAGAAAAAAAGCATACACATTCTGCAAAAACGCCTAAACATGCCCCATAATTTTCAAAATTTTGTATGTAGGCACACAATAGGTAGTTAAGATTGCACCACAATTTTTTTTTAACAATTAACCCCTTAATGTCCAAACCGGATCGAAAATAGGCCCAAATCCGGAAAAAAAAACTCAGCACCTTGCCCTCAAGGATCGAAAGTGTGGGGTAAAAGCTTAGATTTGACCCCAAACATACACCAGGGCCCTCAGGAGTTAGAGCTTGCTGCTTGTTGTACAAAACTAAGTGCCCGGCCCATCTCACTCGATGTTCCCTGAGCCTTAAAGAACCGCACCAGAGCGGTTATAACTAGCCATGTGGGTTCCAATACCCTAAAAATAAGCCATGTGTGTCCTAATAAAGTTGCCCAACACGTTTCTTACCCACAAAAAACATTAAAGCACTCCCATCCAAAAAAAACGTTTGCACACAAACATTTTACATTCAGTGTCAACCATATATGTAATTGGCCCCATAAGCAAGCTAAGTAATGCCCTTCTTTTAAGCTCTAGGATTATTGCTTACCCTTACCCTCATGGGGATACTGTCAGCCTTTCTGAAATATCACAGTCTCTCCAGAACAAATGACTGAACATACCTCATTGCTGTATAGCATGAAACCGTTCCTCACACTGAAGTTTCCTGTACTCCTCAGCCTATGTGGGAACAGCATTGGATCTTAGTTACAACTGCTAAGATCATCATCCTCCAGGCAGAAATCTTCATCCATCTCCTGCCTGAGAGTAAATAGTACACACCGGTACCATTTTAAAATAAACTCTTGCTTGAAGAAAATAAAAACTAACAGTTTATCACCTCTTTCACTTTACCCTTCCTGCTTAGAGCCGGCAAAGAGAATGACTGGGGGGTGGAGTTAAGGGGGGAGCTATATAGACAGCTCTGCTGTGGGTGCTCTCTTTGCCACTTCCTGTAGGGAAGGATAATATCCCACAAGTAAGGATGAAACCGTGGACTCTGTACATCTTGCAAAAGAAATAACACATTTTCCTTAACAAAGAATGTTTAAATGAAAAATAAGGAGAATTTTTAACAAAACTGTCTCTGATACAGGATCCTTTGAACCAAAGAAAACCTTCATCAGTAGAATACAGTAAACTTAAAGTGAAAGTAAATCCTAGCGTTTTACAAACGCTAGGATTTACTATTGAAAAAAATAAAGGGCACTTTCATTCATGAAGTGTAAGATACTTCATGTAGAAAGCTCCTTTATTTGATTCAATCGATCGCAGCTCTTAGCTCCTACAGCAGCGCACGGCTTAGCCAATAGCCGTGCGGTAAATCCGGCTTGGCGCCCATGGGAGATGGATTTACCGCACGGCTATTGGCTAAGAGGTGAAAACGTCACTTCTTAGCCAATTTTTTTTTTTAGCCATGCGCTGCTGTAGGAGCTAAGAGCGGCGATCGGTTGAATCAAATAAAGGAGCTTTCTACATGAAGTATTGTATACTTCATGAATGAAAGTGACCTTTATTTGTTTCAATAGTAAATCCTAACGTTTGTAAAATGCTAGGATTTACTTTCAATTTAAGTATGCTGTCGGTCAGAACAAAATTAATTAAATCTTAAAGGGACACTGAACCCAAATTTTTTCTTTTGTGATTCAGATAGAGCATGCAATTTTAAGCAACTTTCTAATTTACTACTATTATCAATTTTTCTTTTTTTTTCTTGCTTTCTTTATTTGAAAAAGAAGGCATCTAAGAAAAAAATTGGCTTCAGTGTCCCTTTAACAATTTTGAAAAGACCTTGTAAGTTTACTTAAAGGCATAATAGCAGTTATAACCTTTTATGATATAAGCAACAACGTGTGATGTTTGCAGATGAAATTAAGCACATGAACTTACTGAATAAGTAAAAACAGTAAATGTCATTGTACATGTAGAAACATTACTAGCATAAACGATGATAAATAAATGCCACATGATTGAGCTGAAGAAATAACAACAGCTTAATAATGAAAAGAACACACTTAGCTTTGTAGAATTGTGTTTCAGGGCATCATAGTTTCTACAGTAACATCAGAGTCAAGATCAGAATGAGAAATCTCGCAAAATGACGAAGGAAATGACGAAATTTACGCCATCAAAGGCGTAACTTTGCGGCAAAAAAAATTCCGCCAAGAATGACGCAATAAAAACCAGCATTTTGCGCCCTTGCAAGCCTAGATTTGCCCGCGAAAAAATGAAAGTCAAATTAGAAAAAGACTGAACCACAGGTAAGAAAAAAGTTTAAATAAACTTCCCAAACATGATTCCTATACTGAAACTGTTTAAACTGCAAAGGGAAATCTACATAGACCTGACTCATGGCAAATATAAGTAAAATACATGTATTTCAAACTTTAAATTAATACATAAAGCGCCAAACCATAGCTGAGAGTGTCTAAAATAATGATACATACTTACCGAAAGACACCCATCCACATATAGCAGATAGCCAAACCAGTACTGAAAACTATCAGCAGAGGTTATAGTATATAAGAGTATATCGTCGATCTGAAAAGGGAGGGAGGAGATTAATCCCTAAGACCGATAACAGAGAACCCTTGAAAAGATTTCCTGTGAGAGAAACCATAAAATCAATAGGCGATACTCTCTTCACATCCCTCTGACAAACACTGTACTCTGAGAGGAATTCTGAGAGGAATTGGGCTTCAGAATGCTTAGAAGCGCTTATCATAGAAGAAATCATAAAAATCAAGCACAAAACTTACTTCACCACCTCCATAGGAGGCAAAGTTTGTAAAACTGAGTTGTGGGTGTGGTGGGAGGTGTATTTATAGGCATTTGAGGTTTGGGAAACTTTGCCCCCTCCTGGTAGGAATGTATATCCCATACGTCACTAGCTCATTGACTCTTGCCAATTACATGAAAGAAAGATAAATAATCCCTTTATTAACCATTCACCAGTTTTGCATAACCAATACAGTTATAATAATACACATTTTAATTCTGTGATTACCTTGTATCTAAGCCTCTGCAAACTGCCCCCTTATTTCAGTCGTTTTGACAGAGATACATTTTAGCCAATCAGTGCTCAACTCCTAGGTAACTTCACGTGCGTGAGCTCATTGTTATCTATATGAAACACATGAACTAACTTCCTCTAGTGGTGAAAAACTGTCAAAATGCTTTAAGATTAGAGGCGGCCTTCAAGGTCTAAGAAATTAGCATATAAACCTCCTAGGTTTAGCTTTCATCTAAGAATACCAAGAGAACAAGGCTAAATTGGTGATAAAAGTAAATTGGAAAGTTATTTAAAATTACATGCCCTATTTATAACATGAAAGGTTTTTTTGGACTTGACTGTCCCTTTAATTCCTTTTATGCTCCTGTTATCCAAAATCACTTAGGGCCAAATTATGAGTGGCAAATTAACAGTTATGCGGGTGTTTGCGTGTATCGGTTTTATCGCTTGTATTACAAGTTGAAACTAAATGCAGTGCTTGAGCGCAATAGTGATTTACGCTAGAATGATTACTGCATACTCAGAGCTCTGGTTAACTGTTATGCAAAACAAAAAAGGGTCATAAAACACATTAAAATGACAACGTACAGTTACACTCATAATAATACCATCTAATAAAAATGATTAAAAACTTAAATTATGCTTACCTGATCATTTTGTTTTCTTCAGATGGAAAGAGTCCACAGCTGCACTCATTACTTTTGGGAAATAAGAACCTGGGGACCAGGAGGAGGCGAAGACACTTCCCTCATCCCCCAGTCATTCTGCCGAAGAACAAGGAACAGTAGGAGAAATACCAGGGTGAAAAGGTGCCAGAAGAATAAAAATAAACACGCCCACAGAAAAAATACGGGTGGGGAGCTGTGGACTTTTTCCATCTGAAGAAAAGAAAAATGATCAGGTAAGCGTAATTTAAGTTTTTCTTCATAAATGGAAAGAGTCCACAGCTGCATTCATTACTTTTGGGAAAGCAATACCCAAGCTATAGAGGACACTGAATGCAAAAATGGGAGGGTACAATAGGTGGCCCATTCTGCAGGCACCAGGCCTGAAAACCACAACCCAACCAAACCCGGGCAAAAAAATTAGAAGGAAAAGGCCCCAAGAACACTGACCCACAGATAGTCCGAAAGCCTAACTAGAGACCGCAAACAGACTCACTGAGCCAACACTCCTCCAGGAGAACTGTCGCCCAGCAGTCGGTCCACACACAACCCCTTCTAGTACAGTACCAAAATCCCCAAAAGGCAGAGGACAAGGGTAAGCCAAAGGGATACCCAAAGGTACAGCAAAATCCATAAAAGAAAAACAAGGTCCACTGTCACCCCCAAGACCTGAGGATGAACAACAGATCTCAGATCCTACACCTAGCCGGACCAGCCCAAGCAGCGGCAGATCTGAAAGCAGGGGAAACGAAAGAAACCCCAAGATCAGCCCCCAAAAGAGGCGGAAGAATGGACACAACCACTTCAACTGAAAGACAATCGAGCATGCGATAGATCCAAATGATCTAGCAAGCCACCTGAAGAAGTCTCAATGCAGAGCCAGCAGCTCCCCAGATGGGAAGGAACAATTCAAAGATCAGACCAGTCCCCGAAACAGATCAAACATCTGCTCCAACCTCCCAAACACAGAAGAGGCCTCCAAAAAAGGAACCACACCTCCGTAAGGAGGACACCAATCCCCCTGAAGAGGAGAGCGTTGATAAACACCAGCCCATAAGACAGGAATTCATAGAAAGAACCGAGATGACACAAGTCCACGTCACTGACAAACACAGAAGAACCCCCTAAAACACCATGGTGCTAGCACCCATACCAAGCGCAAAGTGACACCTGAGCAACCGCAAACCTTCCGTTTGCTAGGCAGGAAAATCCACCATCAGGTCACGATAGTTGGCTGTCCCAAGGGAACCGTATCGTCCGGCACAAGTCAATCTCCAAGGAGCCCCGGCTCTCTGAAAATCTGGCCAAATTGTAAAACAGAACAGCCAGAACAAGGACTAAGCCCAAGGACCCCGGAAATTGGTGCCCCCCTGCCGGCCAGTCCTAAGATCATAAGGTCCGGTAACATCCCACAGTGGGATCCACAAAGAGAAAATGCTGAGTGACACCCTCGACAACCAGAAGATTAGGACAAAAAGCCCAGTCCACACAAATTTTTAGATCAAACAAACTTCTGGGAACCTAGAACTTCTGGGAATCCCTCGTCTGATATAAAAAAACAGACCTCCCGAGGAAAAAATCCAGGATAACCCAGATAACAAGAGCAAGAAGCCCTTGTAGGTCCCGACCCGAAAGGAAGAGACCACCCCTTGCAGGAGCCCAACACTCAAAAGAGCTAGGGCCATAAAAGGACACTAGAGTTAACAGGCATCTAAGCAACAGTAACCTAAATGTGCTGCAAAGCGGCTAATTCCCCTAAGGGACACAAGGCTGCTCTCGGATTGCTACGGTACAGAGTATTCCACAGAGCATTAGTATGATGAGCTAGTTATTCTGTTTTGAAAAAGGCTGCAGGTGAGAGCTGAAATGCGTTCATATTGCATTCTGAAAATCCTTTGGATCTACAACCTGATCTGGACATACACAACTGTGTCCTAAAGGTTAAAATTTATACAGCACCGCAGGAACCAAAAATGGAACGTAGCCTACTGGGAGCCAAGGTAAAAAGTAAAAGGAGAACATTGGGTTGGCCCCAAGGACGTACCCTGACCTGCATGTTCCATCATCCTACTGTGTCCTAGAGGTTAAAATTTATATAGCACCGCAGGAACCATAAAGGGAACGTAGCCTACTGGGAGCCAAGCTAAAAAGTAAAAAGAGAAAATTGGTTTGGCTCCGAGGACGTAATCTGGTCTGCATGTCCCACCATCGGAGGAGCTGACAGGAAAATACTAGCTACACAACCAGAGTACTACAAGACGCAGCCTATTGTAAACAAAACATAAAATATAAAAAATTCGATCTTACCAAAAATAAAGAAAAGATCTATAGAGGGAAGAATTGTTCTATCTAAATCTATCTGCTTCAACTAAAGGTAACATCAAATATCCTTAAGCCCCGGGCAGATAACTGTATCATTGATTCTTTGGAAAAGTACCTTTATTCAGATTGGAAGTCTGAATTTAAGAGCGCTCTATATACAAATAGCGGCAAATTCCTTATTTCATTCTCTAGAGAAAAATTGTTCTTCCTGTTGATTAAAATTCAAACACATTGTTGTTATTATCTCTACATATCAAAGGAATATAAAAGTGTATCAGAATTGCACTAAGAATATATCATCTTGTTATACTTAAAGGGACACTGTACCCAAATTTTTCTTTTGTGATTCAGATAGAGCATGACATTTTAAGCAACTTTCTAATTTACTCCTATTATCAAATGTTCTTTATTCTCTTGGTATCTTTATTTGAAATGCAAGAATGTAAGTTTAGATGCCGGCCCATTTTTGGTGAACAACCTAGGTTGTCCTTGCTGATTGGTGGATAAATTCATCCACCAATCAAAAACTGCTGTCCAGAGTACTGAACCAAGAAAAAAAGCTTAGATGCCTTCTTTTTCATATAAAGATAGCAAGAGAAAGAAGAAACATTGATAATAGGAGTAAATTAGAAAGTTGCTTAAAATTGCATGCTTTATCTGAATCACAAAAGAATTTTTTTGGGTTCAGTGTCCCTTTAAATCTAATGTTAATCATATGTTGCAACAGTAACTATAATTAGGATAACAGAGATTCTTATTGTACAACACTCGCTTACTTAAATAAGGTTTTTCTTCTTTCAGCTAGATTTTATATATGAAATTGTTTTAGAGAGTTTAACAGGTTTACCTATTTAATTTATTATATGAAATAGTTTTTAAATACGGATTCGTTTTTTTGCTATATTTTTGTTTTTTAATTACATCAAGTTTACAGTGCAACATACAATAATTTACTATAATTATTTTTGCAACACGAAAATGTATTTCTTCTTTTTTTGTATGATGTCCCATATATGTCTTTTTAATTAACTAGTAAAATTGTCTAAAACTTGAAGTGCTTGTCCTATTTATCATTATTACTTTATACAAAATCAACAATATTTACAATTAGACCCCAATTAAATTCATAGTACATACTTGCATGATTAAACACATAAGTAAAATACTGACCCAAATATACTGTTCTGGAATCTAATATTATTTTTAACAATTTATGTGAGAAATAGATGTAAATTAGTCATTTCTACTTAAGAAACACCTCAGGCGCATTCAAAAATACCCGTTTTTTTCACAAGACATTACATTTATACACAGTGTTGAGGTTTAACTGTGTCCTTTTGAGTGTTTTTGGCCTTATACAATAGCACCATCTACTGGGTACTTAGATATATTCTCTCTTTTGAGAGAACATATTTGAATTAGATAGTTATCTGACTAGCCACGAACTCCAGACACGGGGGAACAGTGAAGACAAGTCACCTGAAACGAGGAATATCAACCCTCCACATCACCTCAGAGGACAAAAAAACATGGGTCTTGATGCCACCTGGATGGCAATACACAAAAAGTGGAAAAACCACCAGGACCTCCTCTATCCCAAGAGAATGCAGTGCATTCCCAACACCAGAAAAAGGACCCCTAACCGGAGCCCAACAAAATACCTCACCTTTTAATGTTCAGAAAAGGAACAATCCATTCCAAAGGGAATGCAAGTCTCCCAAGGAGGACGACCTATCCACAAGGAGAGCAGATAAAATCCAAGAGGTCTCAAAGAGAAGGAACCACTAAAGGAACAAGTCCAAAAAAAACAATTTCCTAAGCAACACTGCCCCGACAGGCGGAAAAAGAGGCGCTGAAACCTCTAATCTTCCCACCATGTGGAAGGGAATACTCTAGGTTTTGAGTGTATCGGAAACAGCAAAGAGTGACCCAGCAAAATTCACTGACCCAGTCACCAGAGAGACGGCTATTTAGGACTGAAACAATACAGAGAGCCGCAAGGATCCGCAAGTCCTCTTGAGAATGCTTAGCTGAAACTTGAAAAACAAACATAAATAATGTTAACAGCACTCGGCACCCCAACCTGACCAGCAAGGTATAATAGGTGCCATGTGTCTGATAAGCTGCGAGACAGAAGATCTTAACCCAAGCAGGACCAGCCTGCAACCAGGGTCATAACTGCCAAGCTTGCTAAATCCACCCTCAGAGATGGAGGAAGGAAAAACGGACAAACATGGGACTAAAGTGTCCAGAACAACTTCCAGAGAAAGTTCCTGCAGGAAACATAGTATGAAAAGGAACAATAAAATGAATCCTAACCGGATAAAATAAAATAACAGGCAACCTGAGGATTAACGCCCCAAAAAGAACAGAAGGTCCGCAGGACCAGCCTAACGGAAACCCGGTCTTCCAACAACACTGGGAAAGATCTCGATAACAAGACTGAAGGGGATTACTTCATCCCCCCATGTCTATCGAGGTGCGCCATTCGAAGGAGGAGACTGATGAGTCCCATACCCAAGAAGGATAGGGTCCCCAAGCAGCTCAAAAATGTGTCTGTGTAAAACACTAAGGCGAGACCGCCTATAATGAAAAGAACAACACTCAGGAACAATTACACCCGCAGGGAACTGTACATGGCCTCCAGAGGTCGAAGTTCCTGGGGCATTTGGGCACGAACACAATCGCGAATAAACATCTGGACTTTGCAGACACGCAAGCGCGAAAAAAGTATGTAAAAGCAAAAACGTGCCACAACCTCCGAGGGAAACACTTAACTTGGGTTACCCGCATGTGTAGTAGTGGAGAACGGTAGGGAACTCACCTCCCGGAGGACAGGCCCCCCCCCCCCCCTGAGGCGGATGAATCAGCAGTCTCTTTAATCCCCAAGCCTGATGAACAAGGCGCTCTATAACGGCCTAAAGAACATAACTGACTGACCCGAGTCAATGGGGCCAATTCGCATTCTTCACAGGACGAAGAATTTGAATCAGAATGTTGACCAATCTCAACATCAGCATCCTCCATAACTGGATCAAGGATACACAAAAATGGACTATATATAAAACAATTTGAATGGCACCTGACACCCACAATGGCTGGGGCACTCACCACCTCCTATGAACCAGACACTAGCGGATTAAAATTTTCCGTCGCCACACAGTCAGGAATGCGGAAATGGAAGACCAGAACGTAAACACGCTTGGTCACAAGGTGAACCGTACAGTCCAACAAAAAGTGCGCCTGACCACAAGGTTGCGTCACTTCAACAGGCCGTCATGTTCTAAGCCACGAGCCCAGTAAACACTACACATAAGAAGATTGAATCACATAACAAACATGATTAAAAAAAAACCCTACTCAATAGTACTCCTCAGGATATATTGATTCCAAGACACTTAAAGGAGTCTCACTGAGACCCTGTATTTTTTATGTGAGTTTGCAGGAACAAATGAGTTATAATAGATTCATGAAGAAGTAAAATAAAACGATCTTACCGGAATCTACGCCGTGGAATAGGAACACGGCCCTTCAAGTGTGACGGATAGTAGCCTCGCCTCCACCATGGACTTGAGAGAAGAAAGCAGGCAGCGAAGCGAAGTTCAACAACGCCAATTGCTTGAGGAGCTGTTAACATGAGTCAGGATGGTTTCGCAAGAAAGACTCTTCCTGCATTTCTAGACTCTAACTTTCATCCAAGCCCTCACTTAGAGACTGACAGGATTACTTAAAACTCCCGTCCCATGTCGATGCCAACCTCCTGGGACGAAAGGCAAAGAATGACTGGGGGATAAGGGAAGTGGGAGGAGTATATAACCCTTTGGCTGTGGTGCCTTTGCCTCCTCCTGGTGGCCAGGTTCTTATTTCCCAAAAGTAATGAATGCAGCTGTGGACTCTTTCCATTTATGAAGAAAAAATATATATATTGCATTAAAAAGTTATAAGGGCTCAAAGATATGAGGTCTCAGGTGTTAGAAAAAAAAATAAAGGCTGCAAAGTGCATTGGAGCCTTTTGCAGTTAAAAAGATGAAAATATGTAAAAACATATTTATGCAATATTCATATTTTATATAAGTGTTATAGTGTGTATTTACTGTAAATATTTCACATTCTATTGTTCTTCAAATAGGGAAATTTGTTCTTAGTATTTTTAACAGTATATATATATATATATATATATATATACACACACACACTCCTCTATATTTATTTATATACAGTATCTCACAAAAGTGAGTACACCCCTCACATTTTTGTAAATATTTTATTATATATTTTCATATGACAACACTGAAGAAATAACACTTTGCTACAATGTAAAGTAGTGAGTGCACAGCCTGTATAACAGTGTAAATTTGCTGTCCCCTCAAAATAACTCAACACACAGCCATTAATGTCTAAACCATTGGCATCAAAAGTGAGTACACCCCTAGGTGGAAATGTACAAATTGGGCCAATTAGCCATTTTCCCTTCCCGGTGTCATGTGACTTGTTATTGTTACAAGGTCTCAGGTGTAAATGAGGAGCAGGTGTGTTAAATTTGGTGTTATCGCTCTCACACTCTCTCATACTGGTCACTGGAAGTTCAACATGGTACCTCATGGCAAAGAACTCTCTGAGGATCTGAAAAAAGAATTGTTGCTCTACATAAAGATGGCCTAGGCTATAAGAAGATTGCCAAGACCCTGAAACTGAGCTGCAGCATGGTGGGCAAGACCATACAGCGGTTTCACAAGACAGGCTCCACTCAGAACAGGCCTCGCAATGGTCGACCAAAGAAGTTGAGTGCACATGCTCAGCATCATATCCAGAGGTTGTCTTTGGGAAATAGACGTATGAGTGCTGCCAGCATTGCTGCAGAGGTTGAAGGGGTGGAGGGTCAGCCTGTCAGTGTTCAGACCATACGCCGCACACTACATCAAATTGGTCTGCATGGCTGTCGTTCCAGAAGAAAGCCTCTTCTAAAGATGATGCACAAGAAAGCCCACAAACAGTTTGCTGAAGACAAGCAGACTAAGGACATGGATTACTGGAACCATGTCCTGTGGTCCGATGAGACCAAGATAAACTTATTTGGTTCAGATGGTGTCAAGCGTATGTGGTGGCAACCAGGTGAGGAGTACAAAGACAAGTGCGTCTTGCCTACAGTCAAGCATGGTGGTGGGAGTGTCATGGTCTGGGCCTGCATGAGTGCTGCCGGCACTGGGGAGCTACAGTTCATTGAGGGAACCATGAATGCCAACATGTACTGAGCCGCAGGGCAGTATTCCAACATGATAATGACCCCAAACACTCCTCCCAGACGACCACTGCCTTGCTAAAGAAGCTGAGGGTAAAAGGTGTTGGACTGGCCAAGCATGTCTCCAGGCCTAAACCTTATTGAGCATCTGTGGGGTATCCTCAAACGGAAGGTGGGGGACTAAAATCCACCAGCTCCGTGATGTTGTCATGGAGGAATGGAAGAGGACTCCAGTGGCAACCTGTGAAGCTCTGGTGAGCTCCATGCCCAAGAGGGTTAAGGCAGTGCTGGAAAATAATGGTGGCCACACAAAATATTGACACTTTGGGCCCAATTTTGACATTTCCACTTAGGGGCGTACTCACTTTTGTTGCCAACGGTTTAGACATTAATGGCTGTGTGTTGAGTTATTTTGAGGGGGCAGCAAATTTACACTGTTATACAGGCTGTACACTCAATACTTTACATTGTAGCAAAGTGTCATTTCTTCAGTGTTGTCACATGAAAAGTTATAATAAAATATTGACAAAAATGTGAGGGATGTACTCACTTTTGTGAGATACTGTATATACGTATATAGCTATATATATTGTACCAAAATACCATGGACATATGTAGAAATATGCATTTCTGAATAAACAGAACCTATTCTGCTATGTGAAGAACATTGCAATGTGAAATATTCATATTTTCATGTTGGGTTGCTGCACTTGAGAATATGCGATTGGATTTGCATGTCGGTAGGGTGTTTTTTTTTGCTCCATTGACTTCTATGGGCGATATTCTAAGTTCAACTTTTTACCGGTCCACTTGTAATCTGGCCCTTAGTGTACTAATAAAAAATAATAATAATAATAATACTACATTAAATACTTGCTTGCAAGTTTATATTTATTCAGAGAAACAAGGATTTATGAGCCATGACAGCAACAGCATAACAAAAGGAAGCTAATTCCTTATTTCAATGATGGGTCACCCCCTTTTTTAATGGTGAATGTTCTGATATATTTGTATGATGCGGGAGTGATAAAAATAATGTGAGGTATTTGTTGTTGCTAAGAAAGACAAAAGGCCAATCGTTTGAAAGAGGAGGATTACTGCTTTCAAATAAGAAATCTCATGTCCCTCTTTGTATATTGTACAGGGGCCAGAGGACCCAACTTATCATGTTTCAGTTTAATATGCATATGGTGTATTTTTATTGTTGCAAAAACTAAGCCAGCATTATTTTTAAATACTTTTTCGAAACAATATATAAACAAAATCCCACAAAGTGTTGCATCTTAATCAGCAATTAAAGGGACAGTCAACACCAGAATTTTGATTGCTTTAAAAGATAGATAATCCCTTTATTACCCATTCCCTAGTTTTGCATAACCAACACAGTTATATTATTACACTTTTTACCTCTGTGTTTATCTTGTATCTAAGCCTCTGCAAACTGCCCCCTTATTTCACTTGTTTTGACAGACTTGTATTTTAGCCAATCAGTCCTGGCTCATAGGAACTCCACGTGCGCGAGCACAGTGTTATCTATATGACAAACATGAACTAACACCCTCTAGTGGTGAAAAACTCACAAAATGCCCTGAGATAAGAGGCAGCCTTCAAGGGATTAGAAAACATAATTTATGCTTACCTGATAAATTCCTTTCTCCTGTAGTGTAGTCAGTCCACGGATCATCCATTACTTATGGGATTATATCTCCTCCCTAACAGGAAGTGCAAGAGGATCACCCAAGCAGAGCTGCTATATAGCTCCTCCCCTCTACGTCATACCCAGTCATTCGACCAAAACCAAACGAGAAAGGAGAAACTATAGGGTGCAGTGGTGACTGGAGTTTAATTTAAAATTTAGGCCTGCTGAAAAAACAGGGCGGGCCGTGGACTGACTACACTACAGGAGAAAGGAATTTATCAGGTAAGCATAAATTATGTTTTCTCCTGTTAAGTGTAGTCAGTCCACGGATCATCCATTACTTATGGGATACCAATACCAAAGCTAAAAGTACACGGATGACAGGAGGGACAGGCAGGACCTTTACACGGAAGGAACCACTGCCTGAAGAACCTTTCTCCCAAAAACAGCCTCCAAAGAAGCAAAAGTGTCAAATTTGTAAAATTTGGAAAAGGTGTGAAGTGAAGACCAAGTTGCAGCCTTGCAAATCTGTTCAACAGAGGCCTCATTTTTAAAGGCCCAAGTGGAAGCCACAGCTCTGGTAGAATGAGCTGTAATT
The DNA here is from genome assembly GCF_027579735.1 of Bombina bombina. Lineage (NCBI taxonomy): Eukaryota > Metazoa > Chordata > Amphibia > Anura > Bombinatoridae > Bombina > Bombina bombina. The sequence goes on along the minus strand of NC_069505.1, from coordinate 135,099,465 downwards.
CTTTCAGGAGGCTGCTGTCCAGCAGTCTCATAGGCCAAACGTATTATGCTACGAAGCCAGAAGGAGAGAGAGGTAGCCGAAGCCTTTTGACCTCTCCTCTGTCCCGAATAAACGACAAACAGGGAAGAAGTTTGTCGAAAATCCTTAGTTGCCTGTAAATAGAATTTCAGGGCCCGGACAACGTCCAGATTGTGCAGAAGTCGTTCCTTCTTTGAGGAAGGATTAGGGCACAATGAAGGAACAACAATCTCTTGATTGATATTCTTGTTAGTGACTACCTTAGGTAAGAACCCAGGTTTAGTACGCAGAACTACCTTGTCTGAATGAAAAATCAGATAAGGGGAATCACAATGTAAGGCTGATAACTCAGAGACTCTTCGAGCCGAGGAAATAGCCATTAGGAACAGAACTTTCCAAGATAACAGCTTGATATCAATGGAATGAAGGGGTTCAAACGGAACACCCTGTAAAACATTAAGAACTAAGTTTAAGCTCCATGGCGGAGCAACAGTTTTAAACACAGGCTTAATCCTGGCCAAAGCCTGACAAAAAGCCTGAACGTCTGGAACTTCTGACAGACGCTTGTGCAAAAGAATGGACAGAGCTGAGATCTGTCCCTTTAACAAACTAGCAGATAAACCCTTTTCTAAGCCTTCTTGTAGAAAAGACAATATCCTAGTAATCCTAACCTTACTCCATGAGTAACTCTTGGATTCGCACCAATGTAAGTATTTACGCCATATTTTATGGTAAATTTTCCTGGTAACAGGTTTCCTAGCCTGTATTAAGGTATCAATCACTGACTCCGAGAATCCACGCTTTGATAGAATCAAGCGTTCAATTTCCATGCAGTCAGCCTCAGAGAAATTAGATTTGGATGTTTGAAAGGACCTTGAACCAGAAGGTCCTGTCTCAGAGGCAGAGACCATGGTGGACAGGACGACATGTCCACTAGATCTGCATACCAGGTCCTGCGTGGCCACGCAGGCGCTATTAGAATCACTGATGCTCTCTCCTGCTTGATCCTGGCAATCAGGCGAGGAAGTATCGGGAAGGGTGGAAACACATAAGCCATGTTGAAGACCCAAGGTGCTGTCAGAGCATCTATCAGAACCGCTTCCGGGTCCCTGGATCTTGATCCGTAACAAGGAAGCTTGGCGTTCTGGCGAGACGCCATGAGATCCAGATCTGGTTTGCCCCAACGCCGAAGCAGTTGTGTAAATACCTCCGGGTGAAGTTCCCACTCCCCCGGATGAAAAGTCTGGCGACTTAGAAAATCCGCCTCCCAGTTCTCTACGCCTGGGATGTGGATCGCTGATAGGTGGCAAGAGTGAGACTCTGCCCAGCGAATTATCTTTGAGACTTCCATCATCGCTAGGGAACTCCTTGTCCCTCCCTGATGGTTGATGTAAGCTACAGTCGTGATGTTGTCCGACTGGAACCTGATGAACCTCAGAGCTGCTAGCTGAGGCCAAGCCAGAAGAGCATTGAGAACTGCTCTCAATTCCAGAATGTTTATTGGAAGGAGACTCTCCTCCTGAGTCCATGATCCTTGAGCCTTCAGGGAATTCCAGACAGCGCCCCAACCTAGTAGGCTGGCGTCTGTTGTTACAATTGTCCAGTCTGGCCTGCTGAAGGGCATCCCCCTGGACAGATGTGGCCGAGAAAGCCACCATAGAAGAGAATCTCTGGTCTCTTGATCCAGATTCAGCATAGGGGACAAATCTGAGTAATCCCCATTCCACTGACTTAGCATGCACAATTGTAGTGGTCTGAGATGCAGGCGTGCAAAAGGTACTATGTCCATTGCCGCTACCATTAAGCCGATTACCTCCATGCATTGAGCCACTGACTGGTGTTGAATGGAATGAAGGACACGGCAAGCATTTAGAAGTTTTGTTAACCTGTCTTCTGTCAGGTAAATTTTCATTTCTACAGAATCTATAAGAGTCCCCAAGAAAGGAACTCTTGTGAGTGGCCTTAGAGAACTCTTTTATACGTTCACCTTCCACCCATGCGACCTTAGAAATGCCAGAACCAACTCTGTATAAGACTTGGCAGTCTGGAAACTTGACGCTTGTATCAGAATGTCGTCTAGGTACGGAGCTACCGAAATTCTTCGCGGTCTTAGTACCGCCAGAAGAGAGCCCAGAACCTTTGTAAAGATTCTTGGAGCCGTGGCTAACCCGAAGGGAAGAGCTACAAACTGGTAATGCCTGTCTAGGAAGGCAAACCTTAGGTACCGATAATGATCCTTGTGAATCGGTATGTGGAGGTAGGCATCCTTTAAATCCACTGTGGTCATGTATTGACCCCTTTGGATCATAGGTAAGATTGTCCGAATAGTCTCCATTTTGAACGATGGAACTCTTAGGAACTTGTTTAGGATCTTTAAGTCCAAAATTGGTCTGAAGGTTCCCTCTTTTTTGGGAACCACAAACAGATTTGAGTAAAACCCTTGTCCGTGTTCCGACCGCGGAACTGGATGGATCACTCCCATTAGTAAAAGGTCTTGTACACAGCGTAGAAACGCTTCTCTCTTTAGCTGGTTTGCTGACAGCCTTGAAAGATGAAATCTCCCTTTTGGAGGAGAAGCTTTGAAGTCCAGAAGATATCCCTGAGATATGATCTCTAAAGCCCAGGGATCCTGGACATCTCTTGCCCAAGCCTGGGCGAAGAGAAAAAGTCTGCCCCCCACTAGATCCGTTTCCGGATCGGGGGCCCTCACTTCATGCTGTCTTAGGGGCAGCAGCAGGTTTTCTGGCCTGCTTGCCCTTGTTCCAGGACTGGTTAGGTTTCCAGCCCTGTCTGTAGCGAGCAACAGTTCCTTCCTGCTTTGGGGCTGAGGAAGTTGATGCTGCTCCTGCCTTGAAGTTACGAAAGGCACGAAAATTAGACTGTCTAGCCCTAGGTTTGGTTCTGTCTTGAGGCAGGGCATGACCCTTACCTCCAGTAATGTCAGCGATAATTTCTTTCAAACCGGGCCCGAATAATGTCTGCCCTTTGAAAGGTATGTTAAGCAATTTAGATTTAGAGGTTACATCGGCTGACCAAGATTTAAGCCACAGCGCTCTGCGCGCTTGAATGGCGAATCCTGAATTTTTAGCCGTAAGTTTAATTAAGTGTACTACGGCATCGGAAATAAATGAATTGGCTAGCTTAAGTACTCTAAGCTTGTCTGTAATTTCATCCAATGTAACTGAGTTAATGGTCTCTTCCAGAGACTCAAACCAGAATGCCGCCGCAGCCGTGACAGGCGCAATGCATGCAAGAGGTTGTAATATAAAACCTTGTTGAACAAACATTTTCTTAAGGTAACCCTCTAACTTTTTATCCATTGGATCTGAAAAAGCACAGCTATCCTTCACCGGGATAGTGGTGCGCTTAGCCAGAGTAGAAACTGCTCCCTCCACCTTAGGGACCGTCTGCCATAAGTCCCGTGTGGTGGCGTCTATTGGAAACATTTTTCTAAATATAGGAGGGGGTGAAAAAGGCACACCGGGTCTATCCCACTCCTTGTTAATAATTTCTGTAAGCCTCTTAGGTATAGGAAAAACATCAGTACACACCGGTACCGCATAGTATCTATCCAGCCTACACATTTTCTCTGGAATTGCAACCGTGTTACAATCATTCAGAGCCGCTAATACCTCCCCTAGCAATACACGGAGGTTCTCAAGCTTAAATTTAAAATTTGAAATGTCTGAGTCCAGTTTACTTGGATCAGATCCGTCACCCACAGAATGAAGCTCTCCGTCCTCATGTTCTGCATATTGTGACGCAGTATCAGACATGGCTCTAATATTATCAGCGCACTCTGTTCTCACCCCAGAGTGGTCGCGTTTACCCCTAATTTCTGGCAATTTAGATAATACTTCAGTCATAACATTAGCCATGTCTTGCAAAGTGATTTGTATGGGCCGCCCTGATGTACTTGGCGCCACAATATCACGCACCTCCCGAGCGGGAGACGCAGGTACTGACACGTGAGGAGAGTTAGTCGGCATAACTTCCCCCTTGTCTGGTGAAATTTTCTTTACATGTACACTTTTATTTAAAGTAGCATCAATGCAATTAGTACACAAATTTCTATTGGGCTCCACATTGGCCTTTAAACATATTGCACAAAGAGTTTCCTCTGTGTCAGACATGTTTAACAGACTAGCAATGAAACTAGCAAGCTTGGAAAAAACTTTTGAAGTAAATTTACAAGTAATATAAAAAACGTTACTGTGCCTTTAAGAAACACTAATAAACTGTCACAGTAGAATTACAATGAACCAAATTTGTTATAGCAACCAAATTTTCACAATAAATGCAATAAATTAGCAAAGGATTGCACCCACCAGCAAATGGATGATTAACCCCTTAATACCCAAAAACGGATAACAGATATAAAAACGTTTTATCACAGTCAAAAGCACAGTCTCACAGGTCTGCTGTGAGTGATTACCTCCCTCAAAACTAGTTTAGGAGACCCCTGGGCTCTGTAGAGACGTCCTGGATCATGGAGGAAGGAATAGGAAGACTGTGTAATGTTTAAGTATGAACTAGTACCCTTGTTCATGCAGGACCACTCAGTCTCACACCTTACCTCGGGTTCACTAAGATCTAACTTGTGTGAACCCTGTTATGCTCATAGATCTGAGGGTCACTACTGTAGGATACAGAGTGAAGATGGTATACCAAAAGGAGTTGGATATGAGCTAAACAGTAATATTGTATGGTAATGTAGGATAACTCAGAATCCAAAGTTTAGGGAGAAGCTTATTCACATCCAAATTAGTTGTAGACTCGCATCACACACATATAAAATATTTACATAACTTGCACAGGCACACACACACACTTTAGATAGAGTTGTGCAGGGTAGCTTCATTGGTTATTTACAACCAGATAAGAGATATGCAGTTTGAGAGTAGTTGTTGGGTTAAAGTCAGTTTAAGCACATAAAGTTCATCAGAGGTTAATGCAAATGGAGCAGTGCTATTTAGGCAAATGATAGATACGGCAAAAGTCACTGTGCAAGTCAATATAGAGAATCACAAGCGGAATAGTTCATGTAACAGCAAGTGCATGAGATATACTGGTTAATAGCTTAGTATGGCAGGTAAACTTGATTACTTGATTATTTGAGGCAAGCAGTAGCAAATGACATGAAAGGCAAGATATCCTTATTTGTAAATTGGTAATACAGACCGGTAATCCTGATGATAATACATACAAACCGACTTCCCAAATAGTATCCTCAGAGTGGAGCAGAAGCGGAGTTACCGGAGAAGAAATGCACACAGCGTGTGCCGAGATTCAGTGAGAGTATGTGGCGGCTGCGGTTTCACCTAGTGACGTCACACGCCAACGGACCAGCATGCGAGTAAGCAGGAAGCAAGCAGCGAGAGAGACAGGAACAAAGTTGTGGAGCTGCAAAACCACAAGACTTGAGTAACAGGAACTAGCATGAGTAGCAGGAAATCCCAACTTAGACAGGAGGGAATAGCTGGGTGCGAAGTGTTCAGGAACAGTGGGTGACTGAACAAATTACCAAGCAACGTTCAACAGTAGGTGGAGCCTTAAATAGCAGTATGATAATTAGTAGTTAAAGGTACAGAATGGTAAAATCCTGACAGAACTCCCCCCTCAAGGAGCCGCTCCGCGGATCAAGGACCAGGACGTTCAGGATTTCTCCGGTGGTACAAAGAGAGGAGTTGGGGGGCAGAGAAGTTTGAGGATGGCTCCCACGAATCCTCCTCAGGAGCATAACCCTTCCATCTTACCAAATACTGTAGTTGATCATGAAGGTATCTGGAGTCCAAGATAGATTCGATTTCATATTCAACATCATCACTGACTTGAGGAACAACAGAAGAACTCTGTAAATTACCCCTGACCAAGGAGTAGGGTTTTAACAAGGACACATGGAACGTTGGATGTATCTTCAGAGTAGATGGTAATTGTAGAGTCACGGCATTAGGATTGATTACTTTAATAATCTCATACGGACCTAAATACAATGCACCTAATTTTTTACTAGGAATCTTTAAACGTAGGTTTTTTGTACTAAGCCAGACCTTGTCGCCAACAGCATAATCCGGAGGTTTAGATCTGCGTAAATCATAATGATGCTTCTGGGTAGTTTGTGCCACTTCTAATACTGTTTTTAAAGAAGCAAAACCATTAGCAATGGAATTGACTGTATCATTTACCATTGGAAGTGTAGAATCAGACGTACAGGTAGGATGATACGATGGATGAAACCCATAGTTGATGAAAAAACAGAATTTATGTTTACCTGATAAATTACTTTCTCCAACGGTGTGTCCGGTCCACGGCGTCATCCTTACTTGTGGGATATTCTCTTCCCCAACAGGAAATGGCAAAGAGCCCAGCAAAGCTGGTCACATGATCCCTCCTAGGCTCCGCCTACCCCAGTCATTCGACCGACGTTAAGGAGGAATATTTGCATAGGAGAAACCATATGGTACCGTGGTGACTGTAGTTAAAGAAAATAAATTATCAGACCTGATTAAAAAAACCAGGGCGGGCCGTGGACCGGACACACCGTTGGAGAAAGTAATTTATCAGGTAAACATAAATTCTGTTTTCTCCAACATAGGTGTGTCCGGTCCACGGCGTCATCCTTACTTGTGGGAACCAATACCAAAGCTTTAGGACACGGATGAAGGGAGGGAGCAAATCAGGTCACCTAAATGGAAGGCACCACGGTTTGCAAAACCTTTCTCCCAAAAATAGCCTCAGAAGAAGCAAAAGTATCAAACTTGTAAAATTTGGTAAAAGTGTGCAGTGAAGACCAAGTCGCTGCCCTACATATCTGATCAACAGAAGCCTCGTTCTTGAAGGCCCATGTGGAAGCCACAGCCCTAGTGGAATGAGCTGTGATTCTTTCGGGAGGCTGCCGTCCGGCAGTCTCGTAAGCCAATCTGATGATGCTTTTAATCCAAAAAGAGAGAGAGGTAGAAGTTGCTTTTTGACCTCTCCTTTTACCGGAATAAACAACAAACAAGGAAGATGTTTGTCTAAAATCCTTTGTAGCATCTAAATAGAATTTTAGAGCGCGAACAACATCCAAATTGTGCAACAAACGTTCCTTCTTTGAAACTGGTTTCGGACACAGAGAAGGTACGATAATCTCCTGGTTAATGTTTTTGTTAGAAACAACTTTTGGAAGAAACCCAGGTTTAGTACGTAAAACCACCTTATCTGCATGGAACACCAGATAAGGAGGAGAACACTGCAGAGCAGATAATTCTGAAACTCTTCTAGCAGAAGAAATTGCAACTAAAAACAAAACTTTCCAAGATAATAACTTAATATCAACGGAATGTAAGGGTTCAAACGGAACCCCCTGAAGAACTGAAAGAACTAAATTGAGACTCCAAGGAGGAGTCAAAGGTTTGTAAACAGGCTTAATTCTAACCAGAGCCTGAACAAAGGCTTGAACATCTGGCACAGCTGCCAGCTTTTTGTGAAGTAACACAGACAAGGCAGAAATCTGTCCCTTCAGGGAACTTGCAGATAATCCTTTTTCCAATCCTTCTTGAAGGAAGGATAGAATCTTAGGAATCTTAACCTTGTCCCAAGGGAATCCTTTAGATTCACACCAACAGATATATTTTTTCCAAATTTTGTGGTAAATCTTTCTAGTTACAGGCTTTCTGGCCTGAACAAGAGTATCGATAACAGAATCTGAGAACCCTCGCTTCGATAAGATCAAGCGTTCAATCTCCAAGCAGTCAGCTGGAGTGAAACCAGGTTCGGATGTTCGAACGGACCCTGAACAAGAAGGTCTCGTCTCAAAGGTAGCTTCCAAGGTGGAGCCGATGACATATTCACCAGATCTGCATACCAAGTCCTGCGTGGCCACGCAGGAGCTATCAAGATCACCGACGCCCTCTCCTGATTGATCCTGGCTACCAGCCTGGGGATGAGAGGAAACGGCGGGAACACATAAGCTAGTTTGAAGGTCCAAGGTGCTACTAGTGCATCCACTAGAGCCGCCTTGGGATCCCTGGATCTGGACCCGTAGCAAGGAACTTTGAAGTTCTGACGAGAGGCCATCAGATCCATGTCTGGAATGCCCCACAGCTGAGTGACTTGGGCAAAGATTTCCGGATGGAGTTCCCACTCCCCCGGATGCAATGTCTGACGACTCAGAAAATCCGCTTCCCAATTTTCCACTCCTGGGATGTGGATAGCGGACAGGTGGCAGGAGTGAGACTCCGCCCATAGAATGATTTTGGTCACTTCTTCCATCGCTAGGGAACTCCTTGTTCCCCCCTGATGGTTGATGTACGCAACAGTTGTCATGTTGTCTGATTGAAACCGTATGAACTTGGCCCTCGCTAGCTGAGGCCAAGCCTTGAGAGCATTGAATATCGCTCTCAGTTCCAGAATATTTATCGGTAGAAGAGATTCTTCCCGAGACCAAAGACCCTGAGCTTTCAGGGATCCCCAGACCGCGCCCCAGCCCATCAGACTGGCGTCGGTCGTGACAATGACCCACTCTGGTCTGCGGAATGTCATCCCTTGTGACAGGTTGTCCAGGGACAGCCACCAACGGAGTGAGTCTCTGGTCCTCTGATTTACTTGTATCTTCGGAGACAAGTCTGTATAATCCCCATTCCACTGACTGAGCATGCACAGTTGTAATGGTCTTAGATGAATGCGCGCAAAAGGAACTATGTCCATTGCCGCTACCATCAACCCGATCACTTCCATGCACTGAGCTATGGAAGGAAGAGGAACGGAATGAAGTATCCGACAAGAGTCTAGAAGCTTTGTTTTTCTGGCCTCTGTCAGAAATATCCTCATTTCTAAGGAGTCTATTATTGTTCCCAAGAAGGGAACCCTTGTTGACGGAGATAGAGAACTCTTTTCCACGTTCACTTTCCATCCGTGAGATCTGAGAAAGGCCAGGACTATGTCCGTGTGAGCCTTTGCTTGAGGAAGGGACGACGCTTGAATCAGAATGTCGTCCAAGTAAGGTACTACAGCAATGCCCCTTGGTCTTAGCACAGCTAGAAGGGACCCTAGTACCTTTGTGAAAATCCTTGGAGCAGTGGCTAATCCGAAAGGAAGCGCCACAAACTGGTAATGCTTGTCCAGGAATGCGAACCTTAGGAACCGATGATGTTCCTTGTGGATAGGAATATGTAGATACGCATCCTTTAAATCCACCGTGGTCATGAATTGACCTTCCTGGATTGAAGGAAGAATAGTTCGAATGGTTTCCATCTTGAACGATGGAACCTTGAGAAACTTGTTTAAGATCTTGAGATCTAAGATTGGTCTGAACGTTCCCTCTTTTTTGGGAACTATGAACAGATTGGAGTAGAACCCCATCCCTTGTTCTCTTAATGGAACAGGATGAATCACTCCCATTTTTAACAGGTCTTCTACACAATGTAAGAATGCCTGTCTTTTTATGTGGTCTGAAGACAACTGAGACCTGTGGAACCTCCCCCTTGGGGGAAGCCCCTTGAATTCCAGAAGATAACCTTGGGAGACTATTTCTAGCGCCCAAGGATCCAGAACATCTCTTGCCCAAGCCTGAGCGAAGAGAGAGAGTCTGCCCCCCACCAGATCCGGTCCCGGATCGGGGGCCAACATTTCATGCTGTCTTGGTAGCAGTGGCAGGTTTCTTGGCCTGCTTTCCCTTGTTCCAGCCTTGCATTGGTCTCCAAGCTGGCTTGGCTTGAGAAGTATTACCCTCTTGCTTAGAGGACGTAGCACTTTGGGCTGGTCCGTTTCTACGAAAGGGACGAAAATTAGGTTTATTTTTTGCCTTGAAAGGCCGATCCTGAGGAAGGGCGTGGCCCTTACCCCCAGTGATATCAGAGATAATCTCTTTCAAGTCAGGGCCAAACAGCGTTTTCCCCTTGAAAGGAATGTTAAGTAGCTTGTTCTTGGAAGACGCATCAGCCGACCAAGATTTCAACCAAAGCGCTCTGCGCGCCACAATAGCAAACCCAGAATTCTTAGCCGCTAACCTAGCCAATTGCAAAGTGGCGTCTAGGGTAAAAGAATTAGCCAATTTGAGAGCATTGATCCTGTCCATAATCTCCTCATAAGGAGGAGAATCACTATCGACCGCCTTTATCAGCTCATCGAACCAGAAACATGCGGCTGTAGCGACAGGGACAACGCATGAAATTGGTTGTAGAAGGTAACCCTGCTGAACAAACATCTTTTTAAGCAAACCTTCTAATTTTTTATCCATAGGATCTTTGAAAGCACAACTATCCTCTATGGGTATAGTGGTGCGTTTGTTTAAAGTGGAAACCGCTCCCTCGACCTTGGGGACTGTCTGCCATAAGTCCTTTCTGGGGTCGACCATAGGAAACAATTTTTTAAATATGGGGGGAGGGACGAAAGGAATACCGGGCCTTTCCCATTCTTTATTAACAATGTCCGCCACCCGCTTGGGTATAGGAAAAGCTTCTGGGAGCCCCGGCACCTCTAGGAACTTGTCCATTTTACATAGTTTCTCTGGGATGACCAACTTGTCACAATCATCCAGAGTGGATAATACCTCCTTAAGCAGAATGCGGAGATGTTCCAACCTAAATTTAAATGTAATCACATCAGGTTCAGCTTGTTGAGAAATGTTCCCTGAATCAGTAATTTCTCCCTCAGACAAAACCTCCCTGGCCCCATCAGACTGGGTTAGGGGCCCTTCAGAAACATTATTATCAGCGTCGTCATGCTCTTCAGTATCTAAAACAGAGCAGTCGCGCTTACGCTGATAAGTGTTCATTTTGGCTAAAATGTTTTTGACAGAATTATCCATTACAGCCGTTAATTCTTGATTGAATAATAAAAACTACAGTTAAACACTAAAAAACTCTAAGCCATCTCCGTGGAGATGTTGCCTGTACAACGGCAAAGAGAATGACTGGGGTAGGCGGAGCCTAGGAGGGATCATGTGACCAGCTTTGCTGGGCTCTTTGCCATTTCCTGTTGGGGAAGAGAATATCCCACAAGTAAGGATGACGCCGTGGACCGGACACACCTATGTTGGAGAAATGGTGTGGTTTTCATTGAGGAGTGTAGTGAGTTGTTATGAGCAAATTCGGCAGTGGCCAACAGTGAATGCCAATTATCTTGTTCTAAAGTACAATAGCAGCGGAGATATTGCTCAAGTGACTGATTAGTTCTTTCTGTTTGCCCATTTGTCTGGGGATGATAGGCTGAGCTAAGTCTTCTACAGATGTTGAGGGTACGACATAACTGGGTCCAGAACCTGGATGTGAATTGTGACCCCCTATCCGTAGTGACAGATTTAGGCAATCCATGAAGTTTCACTATGTTGTTTAAGAATATAGAAGCAGTTTCTGAAGCTGTTGGAAGACCCCTGTGGGGGATGAAATGAGCCATTTTAGAAAACAAATCAACCACCACTAATATGGTGTTGAAATTTGATGAAGATGGTAAGTCCACTATGTAATCCATGGCGATGTCTGTCCAAGGTCTGTCTGGGATTGGAAGCGAAAGAAGGTAACCATAAGGGCGGTTATGTGGGTGTTTTTTAGTGGTACATGTGGGACAACTTTGTACATATCGAGTGACTGTGTCATTCATTTTGGGCCACCAGTAATCTCTCTTTAATAAATGCAATGTTTTATGAACTCCAGGATGACCTGCTAATAGTGAGTCATGAGCATAACCAACAATCTCATCCCTAAGAGCTTCAGGTATATAAAGTAGATTGTCATGGTAGTACAAACCGTCCTGATGTTTGTTTAATCCAAGTTGCTGCAAAGATGAGTCCTGAGAGAGATGCTGTTTTAGGGTGGTTGTAAAGCTGGTAGTTAAACAGATTATTCTGTCTGGAGGTATGATAGATTCAGGTGTTTCTATATGTGAAGGTTTCGGATCCTTCCGAGAAAGAGAGTCTGCCTTGAGATTTTTGGAGCCGGGCCTATAAGTTATGATATAATCAAATCGTGAAAAGAAAAGACTCCACCTGACTTGACGTGAAGTCAGGGTTTTGTTAGATTTCAGAAATTCAAGATTCCGATGGTCAGTATATATCAGAATAGGGTGTTGTGTTCCTTCCAGAAGATGTCTCCAGAACTCCAGGGCGGATTTGATAGCAAGAAGCTCCTTATCACCAATACCATAATTCATTTCTGCAGAGGTCATTACTCTGGAGTAGTAAGATATTGGGTGAAGAGGTTCTGTTGGAGACTTTCTTTGAGAAAGGATTGCCCCAAGGGCATACTCGGAAGCATCAACCTCCAGGGTGTATTGACAACTGGGATCTGGGAACTGTAGAATCGGAGCTGTAACAAATTTCTGTTTCAGACTAATGAAAGAATCTTCTGCTGACTGATTCCAAACAAATTTTATATGTTTACGTGTTAAGTAAGTCAAGGGTTGAACAATATGTGAAAACCCTTTAATGAATTTGCGATAAAAGTTCGCGAACCCTAAGAATCTCTGGATTTCTTTCTTATTACGGGGAGCAGGCCAATTGGTTATAGCATCCACCTTGTTAGATTCCATGGAGATACCTAGAGGGGATATGTTGTATCCTAAAAAGGAAATTGTATCTGTATTGAATATACACTTTTCCAGCTTAGCAAAAAGACGATGAGCTCTTAATCGTAGTAAAACCTGCTTTACATGTGACACATGTTTTTCGTATGATTCCGAGAATATAAGAATGTCGTCCAGATAGATGACAATACATACATCTAAGAGATCATGAAACACATCATTTATGAAACACTGAAACGTCGCCGGTGCGTTGCATAAACCAAACGGCATTACAGTGTATTCATAAAGGCCGTAACGTGTACGGAAGGCTGTTAACCACTCATCCCCTGCTCTCATCCTAATCAAATTGTAGGCACCTCTAAGATCCAATTTTGTATAAATTACAGCACCACGTAACCGTTCAATTAGTTCAGGAATGAGAGGCAGGGGGTATCTGTTTTTCTTTGTACATTTGTTAAGTTGCCTATAGTCAATGATTGGACGGAGACTACCATCCTTATTCTTAACAAAAAACATAGAAGCTCCAACTGAGGATGTAGAGGGTCTAATGAAGCCTTTTTTTAAGTTATCATCCAAATAATTTTTTAAATGAGCTAATTCTGGCTCTGAAAGAGGATATATATGTCCTATAGGTATGGTACTGTTTGGTATGAGATCAATAGGACAATCATACGTCCTGTGTGGTGGTAGTGTGTCTGCCTCAACCTTATCAAAAACGTCACTAAATTCTTTGTAACATTCAGGTAGGCCATTGACAGATAAATGGTATAAAGAGTGTTTGGTAAAACATGAATGTTTACAAAATGCTGAATCAAAGATCACAGACCCCTCACACCATGAAATAGTGGGGTTGTGTCTTATTAACCAGTTCAAACCAAGTATCATAGGATATACTGAAGTGGGAAGTACATCGAAAGACAATTGCTCAATATGACCAGACTTAGTTATTACAGTAATAGGAATGGTGTGATGTGTTATTGGACCTGAACTGAATAGTGAGCCATCAACCAAACGTATAGCAAGTGAAACACTCTTTTTTATTAGTGGGATCTTATTTTTAACAACAAAAGAAATATCTACAAAATTCCCAGATGCGCCAGAGTCAACTACGGCCTGTACGTCTATCTTCCGGTGATGCCACTGTAGGGAGAGAGGAAGGGACAAATGAGAAGTGAAATCATGTACCATATTGATTATATGATAACTAGGAGGTGTCTTACCCTTCTTTTGGCGAAGAAGTATTGGACAATCCTTAACAGTGTGATCTTTATCAGCACAGTATAAACAAAGGTTCAATAATTTGCGCCTAGCTTTTTCTTCTGGTTTTAGAGGACCACGAATCACTGCTACATCCATAGGTTCATCAAGGGACCTTGCTGGCAAGATTGAAGGCGTAGCATGATAAGTGGGTAGTTTTCTGTAACTTGCATCACTGAAGGATCTTTCAGATTTTCTTTCCCTTAATCTTCGGTCTATACCAATGCTAAGTGTCATGAGGGCTTCTAAATCATCAGGAATGATACCACGTGCAAGCTCATCTTTTATTGCTTCACTGAGACCTAATCGGTATTGATTCCTTAAGGCTGGAGTGTTCCACTGAGTGTCCGGTGCCCAACGTTTGAAATCTGTGATATATTCTTCCACGACTCTCTTCCCTTGACGTAAGCACCTAATAGCTGTTTCTGCTGTGTTCTGTTTATTGTGATCCTCATAAAGCAGAGACATGGCAGAAAAAAATGCATCGAGAGAATTTAAGATGGGATCATCCTTTTCATAATAGGTATTAGCCCAAGACCTGGCCTCACCACGTAAGAATGAGATAACAGTTAATACCCTGACCCTATCTGTTGGATATGATTTAGGTTTCAGAGTAAACATCAGTGTACAAGAGTTCTTAAAATCCCTGAAAAAAGCTCTCTCCCCAGAGAATTTTTCAGGAGGGCTAATTAAAGATTCAGCTGAATTTTCAGCTACAGGAGGTTTACTGGCAAGCTGCTCATTTATGAATTTTCTGATGTTTTGGTTCTCCAATTGTATCTCCCTTAGTCCCTGTATCATGTGATCCATACTTTGAGCTAGGGAGCCAACCCTATTGTAAAGCTCTGTTATATCCATTAAACAAAGTACTAGTTATCTTTATAGGCTTGGTAATATGTAATGTTTAAGTATGAACTAGTACCCTTGTTCATGCAGGACCACTCAGTCTCACACCTTACCTCGGGTTCACTAAGATCTAACTTGTGTGAACCCTGTTATGCTCATAGATCTGAGGGTCACTACTGTAGGATACAGAGTGAAGATGGTATACCAAAAGGAGTTGGATATGAGCTAAACAGTAATATTGTATGGTAATGTAGGATAACTCAGAATCCAAAGTTTAGGGAGAAGCTTATTCACATCCAAATTAGTTGTAGACTCGCATCACACACATATAAAATATTTACATAACTTGCACAGGCACACACACACACTTTAGATAGAGTTGTGCAGGGTAGCTTCATTGGTTATTTACAACCAGATAAGAGATATGCAGTTTGAGAGTAGTTGTTGGGTTAAAGTCAGTTTAAGCACATAAAGTTCATCAGAGGTTAATGCAAATGGAGCAGTGCTATTTAGGCAAATGATAGATACGGCAAAAGTCACTGTGCAAGTCAATATAGAGAATCACAAGCGGAATAGTTCATGTAACAGCAAGTGCATGAGATATACTGGTTAATAGCTTAGTATGGCAGGTAAACTTGATTACTTGATTATTTGAGGCAAGCAGTAGCAAATGACATGAAAGGCAAGATATCCTTATTTGTAAATTGGTAATACAGACCGGTAATCCTGATGATAATACATACAAACCGACTTCCCAAATAGTATCCTCAGAGTGGAGCAGAAGCGGAGTTACCGGAGAAGAAATGCACACAGCGTGTGCCGAGATTCAGTGAGAGTATGTGGCGGCTGCGGTTTCACCTAGTGACGTCACACGCCAACGGACCAGCATGCGAGTAAGCAGGAAGCAAGCAGCGAGAGAGACAGGAACAAAGTTGTGGAGCTGCAAAACCACAAGACTTGAGTAACAGGAACTAGCATGAGTAGCAGGAAATCCCAACTTAGACAGGAGGGAATAGCTTGGTGCGAAGTGTTCAGGAACAGTGGGTGACTGAACAAATTACCAAGCAACGTTCAACAGTAGGTGGAGCCTTAAATAGCAGTATGATAATTAGTAGTTAAAGGTACAGAATGGTAAAATCCTGACAACTGAGTGAATTCTTACTGCGCAAGAAAGCGCCAAAATAGGCCCCTCCCACTCATATTATAGCAGTGGGGAAGCTCAGCAAACTGAATTTATTCATAAATAACGACAGCCATGTGGAAAAATAATGCCCAAAATTTTTTATCACCAAGTACCTCAAAGAAAAACGATTAACATGCCAGTAAAACGTTTTAAAATAAAATTATGAAATGATACTAATAAGCCTGCTGCTAGTCGCTTACACTGCAGTGGAGGCTCAAATATAAGTTAAATGTACACAGTATTTTCTTAGTGAAGTTCCATTTCTCAGAAATACCTCAGTGTAACATACATACATATCAGCCTGATACCAGTCACTACTACTGCATTTAAGGCTGCACTTACATTATATGGGTATTAGCAGTATTTTCTCAGTCAATTCCATTCCTTAGAAAATAATATACTGCAACATACCTCCTTGCAGGTGAACCCTGCCCGCTGTCCACTGATCTGAAGTTACCTCACTCCTCAGAATGGCCGAGAACAGCAAATAGATCTTAGTTACGACCGCTAAGATCATACATAAACTCAGGTAGATTCTTCTTCTAATGCTGCCTGAGGAAAAACAACACACTCCGGTGCTGTTTAAAATAACAAACTTTTGATTGAAGATATAAAAACTAATTTTAATAACCACAGTCCTCTCACACGTCCTATCTATTAGTTAGGTGCAAGAGAATGACTGGGTATGACGTAGAGGCGAGGAGCTATATAGCAGCTCTGCTTGGGTGATCCTCTTGCACTTCCTGTTAGGGAGGAGATATAATCCCATAAGTAATGGATGATCCGTGGACTGACTACACTTAACAGGAGAAATTAGCATATGAACCTCCAAGGTTTAGCTTTCAACTTAGAATACCAAGAGAACAAAACCAAAATTGGTGATAAAAGTAAATTGGAAAATTGTTTAAAATTACATTCCCTATCTGAATCATGAAAGTTTATTTTGGACTAGACTGTCCCTTTAATAATTCAATATAATATAAACTGCAATCAGCTAGAGATGCACTATACCTTTCACAAACCAACGGTAATCCTCTTCTGACCACTTAGAAATGTTGGTAAAAGCTGGGCTGTAATGAAAAACAACAAATGTATTTAGGTTAAAAACCGCAAATGAATAAAATAAGGCAAACATCTGCAGCAAATCTTTTCATGGAGTTTTATGGTGTGTGTATATATATATAATTTTTTTTTTTATTATTTATACACACACAATAGTATGCATGACTATAACCCCCCCCCCCCAAGCCGTTAAAGATAAAATCAGAAACAGTTTGGACCTCATATAAATTATAATAATGCTTTTCCGAAACTCTTTGTTACTCTGTATTTTACCCCTACCATGAGGTGCCACAGAAACCATCTATGGTAAACCTTTTTTTCTAGCCGTGACTTGGATGCCTCTATAGCTAATGAGAAGCTATACAACTACTGGGGCTAATAACACTGTATAACTGCACAGACAGGCAATTGGCCACCCCAAACCGTATTTATTGCTCTCCAGCATAGTAATAAATAGGGCACTTGTAAGAAATAAATAAAACATTTTTATTTCTTGTTAAAAGTCTGGATTGGTTGTATATTTATTTGTTTGATTTCCACATACTATGACGTTTGTCTCTGTCTGTTACTGACAAGGAAAATCGGGGGGGTCAATAGACTAAGTCTAAAGTAGACATAACCACTTTAAGTATAAAATTGAGAAGGGGAAAAGGGAAGTATATATATAGTTAGTTGTTCAGACCGTTACTAAGGTTTCTGGGAACAGAGATAAGTACATAGCTAAAATTACTTGTCACACTGTAGTAAATTGCGGCATAGCCCTAAGATTTCTTTCACTTCACTAGCACACCCTTTTCTTTAGTTTGAGTCTCTTTTTTTTCCCCCTCCACCCTCATTGGGTATGTGAGGCCTCTAATGCACCTTTCTGACCTGGATAGGTCTTTCACTAATAGTCTTCTTTAATGGATACATTTTTGACACTCCCCACAAGCTATGCCGCCTAAATCTAAAGTGATATCAATCCAAGCTCCCAGGAGGAAATCTCCCCTATTTCTGGAGAAAAATAAACAGTTATTAAAACAAATGTCTGAGCTATTTACACCGCAATTCGAAGGCATTAAAGTTGAATTAGCTAGCCTTATGACAGAAGTTAGACAGTTTGCCAACCGACTTGATGAAGCGGAGTGTAGAATTTCTAGCGTAGAGGACCACGTAAATAACCAAGAGGTAAAGATGAATGGGCATGATAGGGAAATTGCTACTTTACACGCTAGGATTGAGGACCTAGAGGATAGGTCCAGACGGAACAATGTCAAAGTAATTGGCCTCCCTGAAACTATAGAGTGCAAGGATCTCCTATTTTTTGCATCTGTCCTGCTTCCGCAGTGTGTGGGTCTATTAAATCAACCTCCTATCCTAATAGAAAGGGCACACAGAATAGGACCAATTAAAGAAAATACTAATAGATATTCAAAACCTAGAACAGTGATAATAAAATTTCTTAATTTTCAAGACAAGATAAATATAATGCAAAATTATCGTAAAAAGCAGGAATGTAAAATTGAGCAATATAAATTGTTACTTTTTCAGGACTTCTCAGCAGAAACTGCAGCCAAGAGGAGAATAATGGCACCATTCTGCACAAAACGTATTAATGCTAAATACAATGATGCTGCACAAACCCTATGTAAAGAACTTAAACTAAGTGAATAGGAATAGAAGGGTCCCTTTTTTTTCTTTGTTCTCTTAATAGGATACTGATAGAATTAGAGATGATGACTGGTACAAATAAGGATGCATGTTGTGTGTGGATGGTGAGTTTGTGTGTTTCCTTTTTTTTTTTCTCCCCCGCCTGGTCTCCTCCTCCCTCCTCCATCCACAGTTCTAAAATAAGATGAATAGAATTAATGTTCTATCCTGGAACGTAGTGGGGATAACATCCCCTATTAAAAGGAAGTTTATACTAAACTATTTAAATTCTCTTAACGCACAAATAGCCTTCGTTCAAGAAACGCATTTAAAACCTGAAGAGGCTTTAAAACTAAAATCTAAATGGGTGGGCAACGTGGTATATTCACCCTATTGTGGGAGAAAAAGAGGAGTTGCGATTCTGTTCAATAAGAGCTTGCAATGTGATATCTTATCGCAAACTATAGATCCGCATGGGAGATACCTTATAATAGAAATAGTAATTCAAGGAGTAAAGTTGGTGCTATGTAACGTATACGGTCCTAATAAACCGGATAAAGGATTTTGGGATAGTTTAAAGGCTAAATTGCTATACTATAATAATCAGAGAATTATCATAGGTGGAGATTTTAACATAGCCCCCAGGCCTCGGCTGGAAAGGTTTAAGTGTTTAAACACATGTGAGCAAGGAAGAAATAGGATGCTTTCAAATTTTATGACGGATTTAAAATTAACTGATATTTGGCGTACGCAATTTCCAGATGTCAAAGCTTACACGTGCAAATCCAAGTCATTTAACACATTGTCTCGTATAGATTTTTTCTTGGTCTCGGAATACGCAATAAATCAAGTTATGACTGCAGATATAAAAGATATTGTAATATCAGATCACGCGGTGATCTCACTCCAGATTAAGATTGGCTTAGATTGTGGCTCTAATTTCACTAGGCTTTCCTTCCCTTCTTACTTAATAAATAACTTACACTTCACTAATTGGATGGTCGAGAAATGGAACGAATATAAGTCTAACAATAGTACAAACGTGTCCAAACCGGAGATTTATTGGGAAGCCTTTAAGGCATTCATTAGAGGTGAGATAAGAGCATATTTATGTAAATGGAAAAAAAATAAGGCTAGAGAATTACAGCTAACTAACCGGGTTAGAAATGCTTATGAAGCATATATTAACAATCCAGTTAAAACAGCCTGGGATAAATATATAGATAAAAAAAAAGGAAAGGGACTTATTTCTTAAGCATAAGACCATACAAGAGGACTTAAAAATGAGTGCTAAATACTGTGGAAATTAATGAAAATCGGCCAGATATCTTTCAACTTTGATTAAAAATAGACAGAGTAGTAAAAGAATTAATAAACTAAGATTTGAGGGTAGGGCTATTATCAATACAAAATAAATAAAGGAAGCCTTTTATAACTATTATAAGAGGATTTATAAGACGGAAGAAATAAATGTGCAGAATAAACAGCACTTCTGGGATAATTTTAGAATCCCTAAAATTGCGGAACAAGATCTAGAAGTATTAAATCAGCCAATTACAGTGGCAGAAGTAATAGCGCAGATTAAAACAGCACAAACAAACAGTTCCTGGGCCAGACCAACTTCCTGCTGAACTATATAAAATTCTGAAAGATTATATCCCAAAAGGTTAGCGAGTCTTTTTAATTCATACTATATAGAGAATAAAATTCCCTCAAAGTATTTCTCTGCTTCTACTATTTACCCTGATATATAAAAAAAATAAAGATCCAGAAAATATGTCAGCATATAGACCAATATCTTTACTAAATGGCGACTATAAAATCTTTATGTCCATTATAGCAGATAGATTAAAAATTTATATGGGGAAGCTAATCCATACAGACCAAGTTGGGTTTATGCCAGGCAGAAATGTATCTAAAATTACATAAGAGTAAAATAAGAGTAAAGAAACTTTGAACAGATCAAACTTGGCGTTGTTGGCGATTGACGCTGAAAAAGCTTTTGATCTCATTAACAGGGATCATTTATTCACTTCACTCTTGCATTTTGGTTTTAAGGGGAATTTCTTAAATTTAATATATGCAGTTTATCAAAATCCGACTTCTAATTTACTAATTAATTCTGAACTTACTCACGATATTATTCTAGAAAAAGGTACTCGTCAGGGGTGTCCTCTTTCACCTCTTTTGTTCAATCTAGCTCTAGAACCGTTCGCGATTAAATTGCGGCAAGAATTATCTGGGATAATGGTTGGATCAGTTAAAACAGTCCTTACTCTATATGCAGATGACCTACTCTTATTTTTGAATGATTCAGACCATTCAATACAGCATTTTCTAGCCCTAGCAATACAGTTCGGATCCTTTTCAGGCTATAAAATTAATCTTGAAAAGTCAGAAATTTTATGGATCACTCAAAATAAACCATTAAACTCTGACTGTCCATTCAAGTCAGTAGAGTCAATAAACTATTTAGGGATTAAAATTCATAAGGATCCTGCTTTATGGTACGAATTAAATTACACATCCTATTTCTCTAAATATAAAAAAGATCTAGATAACTGGATGGCGTTTTCTATTTCACTCTCTGCACGGATCTCCATGATTAAGACAATATTTTTCCCGCAACTATTATATCTGCTACAAAATCTCCTGATCATGATCAAGGCCAAAGATAATGCTTTTTTTAATGGTATAACAGCTGGATTAATCTGGAAACAAAAACGTAAACGAATTTCTACACATAATCTTAGCTTACATACGTACGCAGGAGGACTAGCGCTTCCAAATCTTAGATACTATAATCTAACTACACTTAGTAAATATATACTAGATTGGATTACAGAAACAGAATACTCAACAAATTTACACCTAGAGTCAGGTATTGTAACTCCATATTGTTTGAAAGCTCTTATGCACCTATCCAAGACAGAACTACCTAAACGTATTGCTTGGATATTTACAAATCCGATCTTGGCATGGCATAAATTGTGTGATGAATTGGATATTTGCTGGAAGTCTTCCAAATATTTACCAATACGTGGAAACCCAAAATTCCCTAGTGGGATTTTCTCCAGAACCTTTAAGGAATGGTCAAATAAAGGCCTACAAAATGTGATTCAAATTAGGAACGAGGCACTCAATATTGTTAAGTCTTTTACGGACTTACAGAATGAGTATACAATTCATAAACACAGTTTCTTTGCCTATCTACAATTGAGACATTTCTATGGGGAATTATGGGAGGATAATATGTCAGATTGGAAGCTAGGAGATATTAATGCAGTAATTAATATATATAGCCAAGGTAAAACGTATCTATCTCTTTTATGTATAATATGCTACTTAACAAAGCCGATCAGATACGTCTAAATGAGTTATTGATGAAATGGAAAATAAACTTTCCTTCCATTACTAATATGGAGATTGAGGAGAGTTTCAGATTGGTACAAAAAGCAACTACTATAACCTCTTGGAGAGAATCTCATTGTAAGCTCTTAAATATGGTTTATGTAACACCCGCGCAACTTAAAAAGTGGTATCAAGCCGACCATAATGTCTGTTTGAAATGTAGTAACCCGAATGCTGATCTTATGCATTGCTTCTGGAATTGTCCTAAAGTCAAACAATTCTGGTATAAGGTTAATTTTTGGTTATCTTTAAGTTTAGATGATGAATTTGTTATAAGCTCACAAGATATAATTTTTTTGTGTAACTATCATACAAATAAACAATATAAGAAAATTAATACTTTGATCTTGGCAGGACGTAATTTTATTTTGTTGAATTGGAGGTTTAATAGTTTGCCTTCTTTCGAAACTTTTAAATCTATGATAGCTAAGATAATTATATCTGAACAATATTATAGTGATATCTATCTTGAGGGCAAAATGGAGAAATGTCTCCAAAAATGGTTTGGACTAATGAGAACCTTTCCCATTATGTTACAACAGCAGCTTATAACTATCATTAGAAAAACAAATCTTTTTGATATCTTGATACAAACGGGTAAAATACCTAGTGAATGGGCTTAGGTTTATTTTATTATTTTGGCATGATGGCAATGATAAAGGCGTGTACATTGTATTTAATTGAGAGAGTGAGAATGGTTGCATATATAATAAAAGAGCTGGAGAGGGGGAGAGGGAGCCGGTGGGACGGTCCCCGGATATTTTTTTTTTACTTTTCCCTCCTTTTTTTCTCTCCTCTTGTTATTTTGTTCATATTGGATAACAGACTGTGTGTCTCTTGCTTGAGTGTTTAGATTTTGTGAGAAAAATAAAAAAACTTACCAACAATATAAAAATTTAAACTGAAGTTAAGTAGAGGTTAATTTACTTTTGATCATCAGATTGGTGATAGCATTATTTTATTTTGGGTCTAATTTTCATATGACTGGAAATGTATTAAGTGTTAATCTATGTATCTTATATTAATTACCCTGCATGGTGAAACGAATATGTGACTTTAACATAATTTTTCTTTTGCTGTTAACCTTTTATTGTATTATGTTGTTGGTCTATAAATAAAGACTTAAAAAAAAAAAAAAAAGACAAGGAAAATCATATTCTAATCCATGCTGTTGTCTTTCAACAAGGCAAATTACTGATTCTGATTGGCTGCACTGCCCTCAGTGTCAAGAATAGAAAAAAATCTTAACCAAAATGTACATCTGGGTCCGGTTTCCTATTGCACCCACAAGACTCACAGGATAAACAATGTAAAAAATAAGTTTTAGAAACTGTTTTGAGGACTATATGCAAAAAAACACAACTACAATTTAAAATTATAGTAATATTTAAATATTTACTATGCCTTTAAGAATAAAAAAAGTGTAATTTTCTAAGCACAATTCTAAGCATAATTAAAACACGTAATTTACTTTTCCGATGTGCACATCCCAAACTTAATTTATTTCATTATGGCGAGAGTCTACAAGATCATCACATGTTAGAATACACTCCAGTAAACTAGGAGGAGGCAAAAACACTTAAACATACCAGAGCTTTAATCCCTCCCACTCTCCCAGAATCCCTTGGTCATACATATGGCCAAGTGGATGGAAGAAAACTAGAAAGCAGGAAAGTAAAAGTGTTGCAAGTGACGTGCAAAATGAATTTATCAGGTAAGAATAAAGTTTGTTTCATAAGATGGTGAAAGTCCACAAGATCATCACATCTGGGATCTTATACACAAGCAGTAAATTCCACAAGACCACCATGTTCAGGGTGGACAATACAGTTAAGACAGGAATGTTAGTGATCGGGCACTGTGGCCTGCAGTACTTTCCTGCCAAAGGCTGCTTTTATGACCTAAAAGAAGTAGCTACTGCCCTAGTGGAAAGAGCATTAATGTGTACAGGGGGAGTCTTTCCTGAGAGCAAATATACCATGTGAAATAAAGGGACACCTTATAATTACAAGACATGTCCGTCGTGTTGCTATAGAATATCCTAGCAACACGTCTTAACATTTTTAAAACAAATTATCATACTTTTTACTGCAAATATTTTTCAATAGCCTACCTCGACCCACCATTTGTCAGGAGCCAATCTGGGATTTATTGTGCATGCAACAAGGCTAGCCACAGTCATAGGGCTCGATTTATCAAGCTGCGGTGGGCAGGGGTGTACATACGCACCCCTATCCACCACAGCTCGCCTCTGGCGGGCTGAATTCAACTGCCAGAATTCAGCATTGCACACGAGCGCTATTTTGCGCTTGTGTGCAATCCCCCCCCCCCCTGTCTGAGCACAGCCAATCATGTGTGGGCAGGAGCTGTCCATCTCCTATAGCGAATCATCATGTCCGCTCGACATTGCTAAATGCCGACAGCATACGCTGTCAGGATTTAACATTGCACAAGCATTTCTAGTGAAATGCTTGTCCAATGCCGCCCCATGCTTATTCGTGGCGAGCCTGAAACAATTGCCGTAGAATGCAGCATCTGCTGCATAATAAATCTACCCCCAAGAATCTTGGAAACAAAGGAAGCATTCCTGCCTGTGGTTGGACCAACTCTGAAGAGCCCTGAAGATGGCACAGAATTCTAGGATGTTTATTGGTAAGCTCACCTCCCGAAGAGACCAAACTCCCTCTGCTCTCAGGGACCTCAATCCACTTCCCAACCCTTCAGACTGGGCTCTGTGATAATCACAGTTAAAGCAGGTCGAAGGAAGGATGCCCCCTGCATTAGGGAATGGTGAACCTACCACCAAGTTAAAGACTGTAGGATCTTGGGATTTACAAAGATCCTTTGAGACAGATCCTCAAAGTCTCTGTTACATAGTTAGAGCATGGCAAGCTAAAGAAGTCTTAGATCAAACTTGGCAAAAGGTACTGTATCTGAGGCAGCTACCATTAGACCCACCCACTACAGTGGGCTCTCTGCAGTTTGAGTCTGCGTTACTCCATTAGTGACTTTGACACTGAGTTGATGATGGACACCAGAAAGGAAACACAAGATTGAGGAACTATGGCACTCTCTGGTAGATTGATTCCCCAACTATGACTAAGAAAAAACTTTAATTAAACAAAGTGCATTACTCATGCAAGAAACACTGCAACTGACTGGTTTCTTAGCCCATAAATTGCTGTTTTATCAGCATTGTTATTCCAAACATTAAAACAATTATATAAAAATCACTGCTTACTATTTTGGACATTTTATATACTACAGACTGTTGTGCACACCAGTGCCCCCTATTTAAGTCATGATTTTGTGCTTTTGTTGTTATTTATAAAGTCTATTGGTGACTCCTATTTCCCAACAGGGGAGACCATAAAGGGTGACCACCCTCCCCTCATATTACCCCATCACAATTATTTTTAAAAAGTCTGGATTCCTATCCTTCAATTCTAGGGAATCAAGGAAAGAGAAAACCTTTTCACAGCTAGAATACTATAATCAAGCAAGTACCCCTGGTATATGGAAATTGTTCATTATTGCATTTGTTAAAACAAAAAGTTCTTACGCATATTCAGTCTCTTGCAGGGTAGTGCCAATTACATAGGGCACATCGCTGTATCCTTCTAGCTTCTTTTTCCACACTTCAAGTGGTGGAGCTGGTATCACATAACCGTCCACCACAGCCACCGGCCCAGCAAATTTCCCTTTTTGTGGAAGGTCACAGAGATCGTCTGCTGCCCAGTTTGGGTATTCGAACCATGGAATAGACTTAAAAAACAATAAATAATTATTCAATAGCTCAATAAAGGGCCAAAATTCCCTTTCTGGGTAATGTCTATCCTCTATTTTATCCCTCATTTACTTGCTGACTAAATCCTGCCAATTTCACCAAAAGATTATACCAAAGAATGTACCACTTCCTCACACCAGATATATTCATTCAACATCATGACATTTTATAGACAACATACTGGGTAGCGCTTGCTGATTGGTGTCTGATTAGCCACCAATCAGCAAGTGCTATCCAGGGTACTGAACAAAAAGTGGGCTGGCTCATAAGCTTACATTCCTGCTTTTTCAAATAAAGATACCAAGAGAATGATGAAAAATTGATAATAGGAGTAAATTAGAAAGTAGCTTAAAACTGCATGCTCTATCTGAATCATGAAAGAAATCATTTGGATTCAGTATCCCTTTAATATTATCTAAATTCCTTTTGTATATTTGTAACTTAAAATGTGATAATAATCATATTTTGAGTATAATGTAAAGTTGCCCTGGTCACTAGTGTTCAGTCCTCCATATAAAAAAAGCTTGGGCCCCCCTAATATAGTTTATTTTTCCCATTATTTCCCTAGGGGATGTTAGCTTCCTTGTGTATTGCCTTTCATTACATGGGGCCGGCACTTTCTAAAGTGCTGTACACAAAATGTACTTCATACTTTAAGGATTTTAGGAACGGTCAGCTGACGGAGGCAGACAGCATCTTTGCAACCAGTCTTGTTCAGGAAAATGAGATTATCTCGTTCTGCATCTGCCATTGTGGCTGTGAACACGGCGGATCCACTTATATCAATTGCACGATGAAACAGACCTTTAGCAAGTGGTGACACCATCATAGCCCAGACTGAAGTGCCTCCTTTAATCAAGAAGAAAATGAGTGTTGGAGAGAGTGAAGTATAGCTGAGATACAACACATAAGCAAACCATTTAGTTTCACATGCTGAATACTTCATACTGTGATATTTAAACAGCAAATGTGTAAATGCAAGAACATGCGCATGTGATTGGGTATGTATGAGTTGGTGTATATGCATCTGTGTATATTATATGTGAGTGTGTGCACGTGTATGTGTTGGTAAACAATAAATAAATATGTATGAGTTCGTATGTGACAGACCCTTCGGTCAGGACTGAAAGTGTTAACTTTATTTTCTAACCACAAGTGGCTGGCTCCAGCTACAATCTAATTAATGCTTAGCATTCTATTGTTTGATCACCTCCAGAGAGAAAGTGATAAGAAGAGTCAAGAGTGTCTTGTGGTTGAAGTGTTTAAGTAATATAATCCTATTGTATCATGTCAAGGGCGCTTCTCCCTTTTATCTAATGTACAACATTCTTTCAACCCCCATCTGAGGGGGGGTCAAAAACCTGTATAAATCTGTGTGCTGCCTTCAAATAAAGTTGTCATTCTGTTTTAAACCTGAAACTGGCTGGGTTGTGAATTGCTGATTGTCTATGCAGGACATTGTTCATCTGGGGTTAACCCTTGGTACACAGTTGGTACCGTAACATTGGTGGCAAGCGACGGAATGAACCTTATCGCCCAGAAGAGCAACTACACATGCCAGTAACCTCAGGAAGAGGGGGATTATTACAATACTGACTAAGATGGAAAGAGTACCAGGGACAGAAGGAACCAATGGGCCCAGCATAGCAGACAGAACCCCCGCAGAAGCAAGCTTTGATCGGGCGGTTAAAATAAGACTGGCACATTATGGCCCCAACCCATCTGCGGAAATTATCGACCGGGTCATAGCAGCTGTGGAGGCCAACCTACTTCGCCAAAGCGGCGCTGCAGCAAACCCAGTGGAAAAGAGAAAAGTAAATTTTGCAGCTTTTAAAAACTTCCTGGAAACAGAAGGAGAGATTGATGGGTACCTTGCGGATTTTGAGAGGCAATGTGCACTACACAAGGTACCCGCAGAGGACTGGGTCATGATATTATCCGGAAAATTATCCGGCCGGGCCAGTGAGGCTTTTCGGGCCATTCCAGATGAGGAAGTCAGGGATTATAATACTGTAAAAGAGGCTCTGCTCTCCAGGTATGCGGTTACACCGGAGGCATACCGGAGACGGTTCAGAGACACTGTTAAATTGGCTGGTGATTCCTACCTTGAGTGGGCATGTAAGGTGCACCGCACAGCAGCTCACTGGATAGCGGGGTGCCAAGCCGTATCTGGGGAAGAGGTGCTGCAGCTATTCCTGTTGGAACATTGCTTCGACAAGTTACCCGCAGGAGTTCGAGAGTGGGTTCGGGACCGTAAACCCTCCACCCTGCATGAAGCTGCTCGCCTGGCAGATGAGTATACGGATGCCCGCAAACTGGACACTGCTACCACTAAGCCCCCTGCCAGAGTGGAGTACAGACCCCCAGTCACCCCAGCACCTGCCAGTTACCAACCCCCAGCGCACCGCTATACCACACGGTCTCGGGCCACGAACTACCCTCAGAGAGCCTGGTTCAATTCGCGGAGCTACTCACAACCTATTCGGTGCTTTGGATGTAAGCAACTAGGGCACAAAAGACCAGAGTGTTCCCTAAACGCAGCGAACCAAGCACAGTCCTGGAGAAGACCCGCTAGCGGAATCCCACGTAATCCTCAGCCTGCGGCCCGCTATGTAGAGGCGCAAGAATGCTGGGGCATCCTACATGAGGCAGACCTTGTGCAAGCTGCCCACCGGAATAACCGGCAACTGGTTAAAGTGAATGGGAAGGAGGTCAGTGGTCTACGGGATACTGGTGCTACCATGACCTTGCTTCGAAAGAACTTGGTGTCTGAGAAACAGCACACAGGAGACACTGTGGCTGTGAGGGTAGCAGGGGGCACTGTGTTCCGCCTGCCTGTTGCCAGGGTGCATTTGGATTGGGGAGGGGGCGCTAGACCTGTGAATGTGGGGGTCATGAAGGATTTACCAGCTGATGTTCTCCTTGGAAATACCTTGGTCCCCCTTGTTTCTGCCTATGCTCCCATGGGTCCCGCTGATGTTAACCCTGTGACTACCCGTGCTCAGATCCGTGCAGCAGAGACTGACCCCCCTGCTGCTAAGCCCCAGGACGCTGAGCTCAGTAAATCTCTATCCGCTATTGATACGTGGAAGTCCCGTTACAATGCGCTGATGAAGGAGAAGAGGAGCGCAGAGGAAAAAGCACGTTTAGAACAGGAATCTCTGCTAGACAGGCTGCACCGACAGACTGCAGAAAACACCAGCTTGAGAGTGGAACATGAAACTTTAAAGACAAACTTAGTGACACTTGAGGAGAAGCTGACGCTGGCTCATAGTGAGGTGCAGCAACTCAAGGGCACCCTATGTCAGTATGAAGGGATTGTGGATACCTATAAAGAGCAGGTACAGAAAACTCGTAAAGAAGCTGATGAGATTTTGAAGGACTGTTTAGCCCTAGTCTGGGCACTGAGGAAGTTGAACCCTTGTTTGTATGGACAGGAATTCTCTCTCATAACGGGAATACAAATGGATTGTCCCAGCAAACTGACATGCCTACCACCCCTTAGTCCGGTCATCCCCAGGTTGACCCGCAAAAGGGTCAAGCCGGGTCTGCCGGAGTGTTCCACAAGGGGGGAGCTATGTGACAGACCCTTCGGTCAGGACTGAAAGTGTTAACTTTATTTTCTAACCACAAGTGGCTGGCTCCAGCTACAATCTAATTAATGCTTAGCATTCTATTGTTTGATCACCTCCAGAGAGAAAGTGATAAGAAGAGTCAAGAGTGTCTTGTGGTTGAAGTGTTTAAGTAATATAATCCTATTGTATCATGTCAAGGGCGCTTCTCCCTTTTATCTAATGTACAACATTCTTTCAACCCCCATCTGAGGGGGGGTCAAAAACCTGTATAAATCTGTGTGCTGCCTTCAAATAAAGTTGTCATTCTGTTTTAAACCTGAAACTGGCTGGGTTGTGAATTGCTGATTGTCTATGCAGGACATTGTTCATCTGGGGTTAACCCTTGGTACACAGTTGGTACCGTAACATCGTATATATGCATCTGTGTATATTATATATGTGTATGCGAGTGTGTGCATGTGCTGGTAAACAATAAATAAATACATATATATGAGTTGGCATTTTTTGCATCTGTGTATATTATATGTGCATGTGAGTGTGTGCATGTGTATGTGTTGGTAAACAATAAATAGATAAATATGTATGAGTTGGTATGTATGCATCTGTGTATATTATATGTGTCTGTGAGTGCATACGCATCTGTTGGTAAACAATAAATATGTATGAGTTGGTATGTATGCATCTGTGTATATTATATGTGTCTGTGAGTGCATACGCATCTGTTGGTAAACAATAAATATGTATGAGTTGATATGTATGCATCTGTGTATATTATATGTGTCTGTGAGTGCATACGCATCTGTTGGTAAACAATAAATATGTATGAGTTGATATGTATGCATCTGTGTATATTATATGTGTCTGTGAGTGCATACGCATCTGTTGGTAAACAATAAATATGTATGAGTTGATATGTATGCATCTGTGTATATTATTTGTGTCTGTGAGTGCATACGCATCTGTTGGTAAACAATAAATATGTATGAGTTGATATGTATGCATCTGTGTATATTATATGTGCATGTCAGTGTGTGCATGTGTTTGCAAACAATAAATAAAAAATGTATATGAGTTAGTATATATGCATCTGTGTATATTATATGTGCATGTGAGTGTGTGCATGTGCATGTGTATGTGTATGTAAACAATCCTATATAATAAAAGGTCAAGGATGTTTGTCTGACGCGGACATGCGCAGTAGAGACTGCGCGAGACAAGCGCAAGACAAACATACCTGGCCTTAACCCCTTAACGACCAGCGTTGTGGTGCAGTGATACGCAGTAGAGACTGCACTAGATATGCGTGAGACAAAGGAGGGGACGAATGGGACCGCTGTGCTGCAGAAAAAAAAACGCAGCAGGGAGGGTGAAGGAGGGAGGGGGGATCCGAGTGGATGGGGGATCAGAGGGTAGGGAAAGGTTTTTGGAGGGAGAGGGGTTTAAATGAGGGAGGGGACCCATCGCTGGAGGGGGGGGCGGAAGCGGGTGGGACCGCTGTACTGCAGAAAGAAAAAAAACCGAGTGTCAGGGAGATCCGAGAAGATAGGGGTAGGGAAAAGTTATTGGAGGGAGAGGTGGGTAAATGAGGGAGGTGGAGGGAGTTGGGCAGCTACCCTCGAGATAGAAGTGCACAATGCCTCCATATTTCTATCCTTACACATTTTGGCCTGTGTACCAGTGCGTTAACACTAGTAAATAAATATGTATGAGTTTGTATGTATGCATCTGTGAATATTATATATAGATGTGTATGTGAGTGTGTGCATGCACATGTGTTGGTAAACAATAAATAAATATGTATGAGTTGGTATGTATGCATCTGTGTATATTATATGTGCATGTGAGTATGTGCATGCGCATGTGTTGGTAAACAATAAATAGATAAATATGTATAGGTTGGTATGTATGCATCTGTGTATATTATATATAAATGTGTATGTGAGTGTGTGCATGCGCATGCGTTGGTAAACAATAAATAAATATGCATGAGTTGGTATGTATGCATATGTGTATATTATATATATATATATATATGTGAGTCTGTGCATGCGCATGTGTTGGTAAACAATACATAAGTAAATATGCATGAGTTGGTATATATGCATCTGTGCATATTATATATATATGTGTGTGTGTGTGTGTGTGAGTGTGTGCATGCGCATATGTTGGTAAACAATACATAAATATGTATGAGTTGGTATATATGCGTCTGTGTATATTATATGTGTATGTGAGTGTATGCATGCATATTTGTTGGTAAACAATAAATAAATATGTATGAGTTGGTATGTATGCATCTGTGTATATTATAAGTGCACGTGAGTGTGTGCATGCGCATGTGTTGGTAAACAATAAATATGTATAAGTTGGTATGTATGCATCTGTGTAGATGCCGTAGTAGATGGACTGATTTAAGGAATGTAAGTATAGGGGTGCGGTGTGGCCGGTTTTAAATCCTACAGTAGCTACCTGTACTAGCTAGTGAACACATTGATTGTAGGCTCTCTCATTTGAGCCAGCAACTGATATTTATGAAGCAGTGGTTTAAACTCTGGAATTGGTGGATGAAAATCACCATAGATTCATTCGACCGGGGTGATTGACAAGCCCTACTCTCATGCAATTGATTGTGTGAGGGTAGGGGGCAGGCTGTATTGCACAAGTGTTCCCTTGTGCAATGATAAATATGGGGAACATATTCGCCCTACAATGTGCCATAAGATGCAGGCAGGTTCCCACATGTGAATTCTGTCCGCTCCCAAATTCATAAATCTTGCCCTTTGCATGGTCAGTGTGTATTGGCACTTTACTTATAACCAAGATGACTGCTCTTGGGCATATTACAAATATATATGAGACAGCTGTAGTACCTGAGCTCTGGCCATAGATTGTCACCTTGTCTGGATCTCCACCAAAGCTTTTGATATTTTGTTTTACCCACTGCAGAGCTGCCACCTGATCCATGAAGCCGTAATTTCCTGGAATTGAGGGCAGATACACATACATTAAGGGCATGTTTCAATTAGCCGTAATATTCTTGATACATTACATTTTGCATTCAAACAGTTACAAGTACTGTATGTTTTGGTGAAAGTACCAACAATTACATAATATTCTGTTAAAGTAGAGCTTACTTCCTATGTTATTGTTGAGACCTGTATTTCTATCTTGAATGAGCACCTCTTCTTCAATTATAACAGCAAAAATGTTGCATCAGCCTTGACAGAATGAAGCTTATTACACTATTCAACCAAAAATGGCTCTGCTAATAATTGAATTCTAAAAATAATAAATTAAATAGAAAATAATAATAATAATAATAATAATAAAAATACATAAGTTACGCTTACCTGATAAATTAAAATTTTCTTGGTGATGAGAGTCCACGATTCCTTACTGTTGGGAATTCCCCACTTGCTCATCAGGAGACGGCAAAGACACCATACACCAAGAGTTTTAATCCCTCCTACTTCACAGTCAGTCATATAGCCAAGAACAAGATAAACAGAAAGCAGGAAAGTAGGGTAAATGAGGTGCAAATTAGAAATGCCGCCAACTAGAAAAGAAAACAAATCGGACCGGGCTTGTGGACTCTCACCACCAAGAAAGTAATTTATTTATCAGGTAAGCATAAATTATGATTTCCTTTTTAAGGTGGTGAGAGTCCATGATTATTTACTGTTAAGAACTAATAAATAAGCTGTGGAGTCCACGAAAAAATGGGTGGGACAAAAAATGTTGGAAGACAGGCACCTATTTACCAGAATCAACAGTCTGAAGAAGATTCCTGCCAAAGGCTGCCTCAGCAGAGGCAAACACATCAAAATGTATAATATTTGATAAAAGTGTGTAATGACGACCAAGTTGCTAAGGAAACAGACCTAGCCTTCTTACCTTTACTTGAAAAATGAATAAATAAACTTGAAGACTGTCTAAACTCTTGTTTAGTAGTGTGCAGATGGAAAACAAGATACGGCAGTTCACAGGAAAGAGCAGATAACTCAGATACTCTTTTAGCAGAACATATGACCGACAGAAATAAAACCTTTCCAGGACAACAATTGAATGTCCAATTCATGCATAAGTTTAAAGGAGTCGACTGTAAAACTCTCAAAAACAGGTTGAGATTCCAATGAGGAGTAAATCAGCTTTATGACTGGTCTGATTCTAGCAATTGTCTGAACAAAAGCTTGAATATCTGGAAGATGCACAATCTTTCTATAAAACACAGACAGAGCAGAAATGTGACCCTTCAAGGTACTAGCCGACAAACCCTTCTCTAAGCCATTCTGCAGAAATTAGAGAATTCAAAGAATTCTAAATAAATGCCATTTAAAATCTCTTCACATACACTAAAAAAAGATACATTTTCCAAACCTTGTGATAAATTCTCCTTGTAGCTGGCTTACAAGCCTGAACCACGGTATCAACCACTGAACTTAAAAAACCTCTCTGAGATAGGATTAACCATTTAATCTCCAAGCCGCCATATTGAGAGACTGAAGATTTTGATAAAAAAAGGGACCTTGAGATGACAGATCTGAACGGTGAAAAAGACACCACAGCAGTACACCTGCAAGGCCATGCAGAAGCTTTTAGAATGGCTGAAGTGTGTTCTTGAGTCGAGCAATTACCCTGGGATGAAGAACAATTGATGGAAAGCGATAAACTAATTGAAATGGCCAAGGAACCGCTAAAGCATCTATCAGTTCCACTTTAGGGTCTCTGGACCTCTTTTCAAATTTGGGGAGCAAGAGACAAAGACTTTAGATTCTGACTGAAGTTCGAGTTTGCAAAGATGGAGTCTGAACCAAAATTTAGTCCAGGTATGGCGCTACCGATATACCCGTAGTCCTGATGACAGACAGCAATGCCCTTCAGAAACTTGGTAAAAACCCTAGTAGCTGTCGCTAGACCAAAATGAAAAGCAACAAACTGATAATGCATGTCCTGAAAGGCAAAAAAAAGAAACTGATGATGATCTCTGTGATTAGGAATGTTATGGTAAGCATCCTTCAAGGCTATGGTTGTCATAAACTGACCATGTTGGACTAAAGGGAGGATCATTCTGTTTCCATTTTAAATGAGGGGAAACTCAAAAATTTGCTCAAAGTCTTCAGATCCAAAATGTATCTGAAAGTTCCCTCCTTCTTTGTAATGATGAAAAGGTAAGAACAAAACCCCTTCCCTTGTTCACCCATGGGTACTGGGATCATTACTCCCATGTTCTGTAACTCATGAACACAATGAAAAAAGGAAGTAATTTTTTTGGACCTTTTTTATGACATGTGACACAAAATACCTCCCTTGAGGAGGCCGAGATCTAAAGCCTATTCAATCAAGTTGTTTTACAGATACCACTGGCTTAGAGTCTTGAACCCCTAAAGTTTGCAAAACAAGAGCGCAAATGCTCAACTTTAAAATGAAAAGGGGTAGCCTCAGATTTCTGATCTGGGTTGGAAGACAAGTAATCAGAGCTAAATGGACCTTTGTTTAAATGGTAACAGAGCTAACAACTTAGCTACAGAGCATTGAAAAGCTTGGCAGGAAAATGTTGACACTTTCTATATCAGAAAGCAAAAAGCCTATGCTGAGCTATATTGCTCCATGAGCTGTGCATACAGACACTGCACTGCCGTACTTCCATAGTGCTCCTATACTTCCAGCCGGCTGATCTAGAGTGGAGAAGCGCTAAAAATACAACCGCTAGAAAATTAAGTGTAAAACATAGCCCTGACAGACACCGACATAACTTACTTAAAAGTAGCTGCAACCGAAAACACAAAAATACATTGAGCAACTCAAATCCCCTCAAATAGTATGTCCATCTGTACGCTCATATAGGTTACATATGTGCTGTCCTCTGGCTAGGATGTACACAGTCACAAAGAAGAATAGGAGGCGTGAGTGATAGTCCAAGTAATGAAGTCAATAATAAAGAAGTGATAATAACACTCTATTCGTGTCCTGTGTGGTGCCAAAAAATACCCCTTTGAAATACAACCAGTATAAGAAAGAAACAATATCGCTGTGAGAACAGTAATACAAAAGCACTGTGTGTGCGTGTGTACTCACGAAAGGCAAACGGAACGCTGGCGTGTGCAGCTCCTCACCTGTTCCAGGTCAATTACCAGGCTTTCAGGTGTCCTTCAACTTCTTTCGTGTGAGGCTAATACTCGTGCTTCGCTGGTAGATGATAACCCTCGAATGCCGGTGTCTGCACGTTTATCCGAGGTAACAGCGTCTCGGTCAGAATCCTCCTTCGTGATCGTGCGTCCGGTCTGTAGCGAGGAGTAATCCAATGCTCAGCAGCGGTGGCCGGGGTTTAGGCAATCACAGGAGCGGGTGCAACGGAGCTCTGTAAGGGATCGATCCTGAGATCTGGAAGCAGGTACATGTAACAAAAGAGTTCTGGATGCTCCTGTTCATCCATGTTGCTACTTTTTAATTATCTAATAAAAGTTTCTACGTTTTATATCACAAGGAGCATCCAGAACTCTTTTGTTACATGTAGGATGTACACAGTCATATGTACCTACTGATACCCTGTGGGCTATGTGAGTGACGAAGGTACTTACCCAGCAGGATACCCACTCCATTGTGCTTACCCAGTTGTTACATGTGGATACAGTAGAGGATTTACTGAAGGAGTACATCTACATGTCCAAATAGGAGGACCAGCCCCAGTGACACCTGTGGCAGGCTTATAACCACAACTCCCCAGGAGAATTACATTGTACAGCCCAGTACTCTTCTCTCTTCAAAGTTTCACCTAATGAAAATCTTATAAGGGACACCTCAATCTTCACCTGCTCCTGGAGAGGAGGCTAAGAAAAGACTGGGAGGTACAGGGAACTGGGAGGGATTAAAACTCTTGGTGTAGAGTGCCTTTACCTCCTCCTAGAGTCAAGGTGATGAATTCCCAACAGTAAGAAACCATGGACTCTCACTACCGGTCTCATGCTATATTTAATGCCAAAAAATGAGCCTCTCGCAATTAGTACTTCCAGGCATATTATATATATATATATATATATATATATATACATACAAGCCACAGAGAGCACTCACCGTTTAGATGTGAATCAAACAAAGTAGTTTATGTATTTAAACCAAAGAAAATGTACTCACAGGGTTTTTGTGATATCAATAAGTCAAAAATGTATTGACGTTTCGGGGACTAATATAGCCCCCTCATCAGAATAAAAAATAAAGTGCCAAACAACACTGTTATATAGTGTATAAAGTGAATAAATTAATTAAACCAAACCTGCTGTGAACAAACAATTGAAACACGCTATGCTCTTAGCTGGAAAACACGCCATGCGTTCCACTGGACTGGAAGTGACCTCACTTCCGGTTTTGAAGTAAAAAAGAATATACAAGACTATGTACATAAATAGAAAAATAAAAATCAAAGAAACATATCTGCGCACACTAAGTGAACATATTCTAGTGTATGTGCATCCAAAATTGAAAAATATCATGTGTGACGATATCAGGCATATGCCTGTCAGTGAGATGGATTAAAGGTACATGGTTGCCATGGTAACTGCAGGCACTATTGATTGCAAGTGTCTATACGTATGTCCGCAACCAAGGAGTCTCCTGTCAACATATTATTGCACTATAAAAGATTAAACAATTTGTCAACTAATTGTGTCAACAAAGGTAGGAATCAAAACAAATCATGTGACAAATAACTGGCCAGAGAACTATCCAATGTAGGGTTCACCACATGTTAAATCATGTGTGCTAACCATTTCAACATCTATTGTTAGTTACTCATTTCCAGAAAATCTTATATATCACATGTTTAAGTGCATCATTGGGCAATCGTTATGGCCCATAAACTCCTACCATCTATATGCTATGCTAGATGTAGGGATATTCTGTGACAGATGGTTATACAAATCAAGGTCATAGCCATTATATACAAATGTCTTGAATGAACAAAAATAACAGAACTTATTGTATTGAACATATACATCTATGCCTTCAACTCTTTGGAATCTGGTTAATGATAATGAATTATAACACATGTTATAGGCTCAAATAGGGGACACTGATGGAATTGGGTGACTCCCATTCATCTGTGGAACAGTGGGATGTCAGGGTGCCCACAGGATCAAATAATGACCCCAGTAAATACCCCAACCCCAGTTGCATACCCGGAGAACCTGCGAACCGAAAGGCTTGCCGTAAACCTGGCTACAACTGTCTCCACTGTCACATAGATACTGCACCCCAGGTCTGTGTCTGGTGTCATCTCCTATATAATTGCTTTAAAAATCAGGTGTAGAATTAAGTCCACAGGGGTAAATGGTTCCCAATCTATACATTCATTCAGCTTCCCGTCTCAAGATAATTTAGTCCCGGTCTCCCCCTCTGTCAAGTTTAGGGACATAATCGATGAGGACGATCCTGATAGAAGATATCGGGTGCGATTTCTCCAAGCAGCGGCGTGCCACAGGTTGGTCAGAATGACCTTTATCCAGCGCCTGCCTAATGGCCGATCTGTGATTGGCCATTCGTTCTTTCATAGTGCCCCGCATTTTACCCACATAATAAAGGGCACAAGGGCAAATAAGAATGTAGATCACATGTGTTGTATTGCATTAAATTGAGTACCTGATCTTGTAGGTTTTGTTCCTGTGGGAATAATGAAAAGACTTTGTGGCAATTAAACAGTTACATGTCGTACAAACTAGACACTTGTAACAACCCTTAATGTTGGTCCTCTGTAAGTGTTGATAACACGGTTAAGGATCGGCTTTGACTAGAAGGTCCCTTAAATTGGTTCCTCTTCTATAGCCCACCATTGGTTTGGTATTCATGACAAGGTAACTTGGGGTCAGAAGTTTACAGGGACCAATGTTTCCTCAGAGTGGTACCCGCTTGGGTGGTGTTGGGTGGGAAAGTGGTAATCATGATTAGTTTTTAGTCCGCAGCTTCCCTTTCTCTGTTTGTTTGTATCAAATCTGTTTGACAGCGGTGTTGAACCTCTTCCATCACGGTGTGAACCACCTGTGTTTTGGAGCCCCTTACTAGAAATCTAT
Organism: Bombina bombina; assembly: GCF_027579735.1. Lineage (NCBI taxonomy): Eukaryota > Metazoa > Chordata > Amphibia > Anura > Bombinatoridae > Bombina > Bombina bombina. Next base: position 135,061,137 of record NC_069505.1, on the reverse strand, counting down.
CTCTGACTTCTAGTAACTGGGACACCCCTGCTTCTGTATGTGAATTATTTCTCAATGCCCTGATTATTTGTGACTTAACATTTCACTTAATAAGTGAGGGTGGGTGGCAGCTCTCAGCCCTCAATAGGGAATTTCGATCAGTCGGCTTAGTATAAAGTGTGGTACCTAGTGAGTTCTGTGAGATAAAGATAGATAATTTAAGGAAATGTATACTGTGTTCCTCAATAGTAATCTTAAATAATACTATAGTGTCAGTATTATGGTATGTGGTGAACCAAATTTCCTAATGATTCACGACTACCCCTCCATATAGGGAGGATGTCATCGATAAATCTTCGATAGAAGAGTTCGTGTTGGGCCCAAAGATAATGGTTCTCAAAAAGGACATAAATGTATTTGCATAGGCTGGGGCCATGTTGGAGCCCATGGCCGTCCCTGCTGTCTGTACATAATATGTGTCTTCAAATTTGAAATAGTTCTTGTTCAAACATATTTCAATTAAGGATAAAAAATATTCAATTGGATGTCCTGTGTAATCCCTAAATTCAAGGAGATGGGTTTTGACCGCTTGCAGTCCTTTGTCATGTGGGATAATTGTGTATAGATTATAAACATCCAAGCTAACCAGTAAATCTCCCTCTGAGATCTGTATCTCTCTCAACTGTCTAATGAGTTCATTGGTATCCAACAAAAATAATTTAGTTTGTCTGACCATAGGTTGCAATATGGAGTCAATGTACTGGGCCACTGGTTGTAAAATGGACCCTCTGGCCGAAACTATAGGTCGGGCAGGGGAGTTATGTAGTGTCTTCTGCATTTTGGGCATCGTGTACAGGATAGCAGTGATTGGGAAATCTGTAATACAGAAATCCTTTATCTGTTCACTGATATACACCCCTGCTCAAAACCCAAATGAATCAAATCATCCAATTCTTTCTTGTAAGACAATGTTGGATCAAATGTTAATTTCTTGTATGTGTTTTGATCTGATAGCTATTGTACAATATCCTCTCTATAACGTGAATAGTTCATTAGAACAATGGCTCTGCCCTTATCAGCTGGCCTGATTACCAAGGTGGAATCTGATTGTAATGTTTTGATTGCTTAGTGTTCCTCACGGCCCGGGTCATATTATTTTTCCACTTAGTTTCTTTCTGTTCAGATTCTATTTCCTGTGAAATGAGCCTAGTGAACGTTTTGGTACTAGGACTGCAATTAGAGGGCTCAAAAGTGCATGGTTTCTTACACTTGTGCTGTGTATTATTAGTTAGAGAGGTGTGGTGCTGGAAATGTTCCTTAATTTTGAGTAGTCTTTGGAATCGATAAAAAAAATCCAATTTGAGGTCAAGTTCTGTAATGCCACGGCTGGGCACAAAGGACAGCACTTTATTAAGTAATCTTGCTTCAGCAGGAGTCAGAACATGTGAGCTCAAGTTAATAATAATGTTTTCTACCGTCCCGTGCGGGGGGGCCTGTGTCTTAAAGGGACAGTCTACACCAGAATTTTTATTGTTTTAAAAGCTAGATAATCCCTTTATTACTCATTCCCTAGTTTTGCAAAACCAAGACAGTTATATTAATACACGTTTTACCTCTGTGATTATCTTATATCTAAGCCTCTACAGACTGCCCCCTTATTTCAGTTCTTTTGACAGACTTGCATTTTAGTCAATTAGTGCTTACTCCTAGGTAACTCCACGTGTGTGAGCACAGTGTTATTTATATGACTCACATGAACTAACACCCTCTAGTGGTGAAAAACTGTCATAATGCATTCATCTTAGAGGCGGCCTTCAAGGTCTAAGAAATTAGCATATGAACCTCCTAGGTTTAGCTTTCAACTAAGAATACCAAGAGAGCAAAGCAAAATTGGTGATAAAAGTAAATTGGAAAGTTGTTTAAAATAACAAGCCCTATCTGAACAATGAAAGTTTATTTTGGACTAGACTGTCCCTTTAAATTTTGCCCTCCTAATGTTAGGCCTGTTGTGCCTCCCCCTCTGTACCGAGTAGTCACCCCTAAAAAATTAGGTGATCTAAATTGCCCACGTTGTTGTGTATTGCGTTCAGTTTTCTCAGGAATATGTGGAAAGTAGAAGGAATCAGTTTGTATAGATAGATCTCTGTCAGTGTCAGAGGATTCAGCGCCACTGGTATCAGCAGTATTAAAGCTTACTTTACGTTGGCGTGGTCTTCTTCTAGACTGATTAAATTGTGGGGTGGGGTGCAGTATCTCTGTGACAGTGGAGACAGTTGTAGCCAGGTTTACGGCAAGCCTTTTGGTTTGCAGGTTTTCCGGGTATGCAACTGGGGTTGGGGTGTTTACTGGGGTCGTTATTTGATCCTGTGGGCACTCTGACATCCCACTGTTCCACAGATGAATGGGAGACACCCAATCCCATCGGTGTCCCCTATTTGAGCCTCTAACGTGTTATAATTAATTATCATTAACCAGATTCCAAAAAGTTGAAGGCATAGATGTATATGTCCAATACAATAAGTTCTGTTATTTTTGTTCGTTTAAGACATTTGTATATATTGTAAATAATGGCTATGACATTGATTTGTATAACCATCTGTCACAGAATATCCCTACATCTAGCATAGCAAATAGATGGTAGGAGTTTATGGGCTATAATGATTGCCCAATGATGCACTTAAACATTTGATATATAAGATTTTCTGGAAATGAGTAACTAACAATAGATGTTGAAATGGTTAGCACACATGATTTAACATGTGGTGAACCCTACATTGGATAGTTCTCTGGCCAGTTATTTGTCACATACTTTGTTTTGATTCATACCTTTGTTGACACAATTAGTTGACAAATTGTTTAATCTTTTATGGTGCACTAATAAGTTGACAGGAGACTCCTTGGTTGCGGACATACGTATAGGCACTCGCAATCAATAGCGTCTGCAGTTACCATGGCAACCATGTTTCTTTAATCCATCTCACTGACAGGCATATGCCTGATATCGTCACACATGATATTTTCCAATTTGGATGCACTTACACTAGAATGTGTTCACACAGTGTGCACAAATATGTTTCTTTGATTTTTATTTTTCTATTCATGTACATAGTCTTGTATATTCTTTTTTACTCCGAAACCGGAAGGGTGTTTCAATTGTTTGTTCACAGCAGGTTTGGTTTAATTCATTTATTCACTTTATACACTATATAAGAGTGTTTGGCACATTATTTTTTATTCTGATGAAGGGGCTATATTAGTCCCCGAAACGTCAATACATTTTTGACTTGTTGATATCACAAAAAGTGTGAGTGCATTTTTTTTGGTTTCTATACTCTAATTCTATACATATTTGCACCCAGGTAGCTGAACCAGGAGGGTGGAGTCACTTTATGGAATATATATTTATATATATATATATATATATATATATATATATATATATATATATATAAAGAGCTCTTTCTGTATGTATGTCACATTAAAGGCACCTTAAAGTAAAGTCCAGTTCAATAAAGACTGCAGGAACAATCTTTATCTGTATGAGAGATAGCTTACGTTTGAGAGACTGCAAAACACAGATCATGTATGGAGCTTGTTGATATATGACAGAGAATGAAAGATGCTATGATGGAATCAGAGAGAACAGGACATTAATAAAGTTATAGGAGAGTCAGACTTTAGCTCATGAAAGTATTAGAGACTTCAAAGCAAACAAAAAGCAGGTGAAGAGTCAGACACTACATAACAGCTGCTTCCTAAAATATGACAGAGGACAGTTTTAACAGATATTATGCCGATGGGGTCTGTAAATAATAATGTGTTGCATATTGTAAAGCATGAGAAATGCAGAACATAGAAACAACTGGACAATAAAGACTGTAGAGAACAGAAGGAAAATCAGAGACAACAGTGCAGAGATCAGAAAGTGTGTGCGATAAGAGCACATAGTGAGGAAAGTGAGAGAAAATACAATTTTCAGTGATTAATGTGCCTGAGTTTACCACTAGTGTTGGTGGGGGATCCATCTCTCAACAAACTCAGCGCCATAAACCCAAAAGCATTGAGACGATAGTTGAAGCTGACATGGACCATCTGGCTGTGTTCAGTAAGCTCTTCCGTGGGGCTGTATCCAGGCTCTGACCCACTAAATACATGTAAGTAGCCTCCATGGATCCAGACCATGACAGGCAACTTGGCGTCGTAGTTCAGGTCAGGTGTCCATACATTGACATACAGACAATCTTCTGAACCCATCACGGTGCCATTCTCACCCACCGGCTGTATCTGGGCGCACATGGATTTGAAATTTGTGGCATAGAGTGTGCCATTCCAGCAGGTAGGCTTTTCCGGAGGCCTCCAACGTAAGGGTCCAATTGGGGGGCTAGCATAAGGGATACCTTTAAATAAATACACCTGCCCACAGTGATGCCCACGCACCCTTCCACATTCTGTTTGTACATCTACAAAGGTGCACCCTGATGTCCCCGACAGATATGCCAATCCTGCCACCAGTAGACACAGGACTACAACCGCTGCACACATAGCTGCTATTGTTTTGTAAGATGTGTTAATGCAAGGTACATCTGATTCCTTCCACTGAAGTATCTCGCTTTCCTCGTCCTCCTCCTGGTCAGACCCAACGAGATGCCTGAATTCCGCCACTGAGCCTTGTTCACCGAGACTGATCGTCCGCCTGTGATTTAAGCAAGAGGCAAATGTAAAGAGCTGTAATATCATATGACTTTCTAAAACTGCACTATTGGTTTATTTAGGCAAAAGGGGATCTTCATTTTCTAGATATTAGTTAACTCTCATATATACTAAACACTAATAATGGAGACTGCAATTCTGATCTTATTTTAAACTAGCCTGTTCATTAAAAGGACAGTGAATCCAAAATTAAAATTTCTTGCACTATCCAATTCATTTAAGTTTAAACAACTTTCCAATTTTCTTCTATTATCAATTTTTCTTAGATCTCTTGGTAACCTTTGTTAAAGAGTAATCCTAGGTGAGCTAAGGAGCGTGCACATATAACATATCTATAAACATTGTTGTAAACACTGAGGCCAGATGGCTAAAGACACAGCCACGCTCCTGAGCTCACATAGGAAATTGATAATAGAAGTCAAATGGAATGTTGTCAAAATTGAATGCTTTATCTGAATCATGAACTTCACTGTCCCTTTAATACATTTACAGTTCTAAAAGACTCCCTAATTACTGTAAAACCCTACAACTGTTTCACAAATGATTCTTCACATCATTATCAAAGTAATTCAAATTTGTACATCCAAATACAGACCAGACTCTGAGGCCCATTTATCAAGCTCTGAACAGAGCTTGAGAGCCCGTGTTTCTGGCGAGTCTGAAGACTCGCCAGAAACAGCAGTTATGAAGCAGCGGTCTAAAGACCGCTACTCCATAACCCTGTCCGCCTGCTCTGATCGAGTACGATCGAGTTGATTGACACCCCCTTGCTGGCAGCCGATTGGCCGCGAGTCTGCAGGGGGCGGCGTTGCACCAGCATCTCACAAGAGCTGCTGGTGCAATGCTGAATACGGAGAGCGTATTGCTCTCCGCATTCAGCGATGTCTGTCGGACCTGATCCGTATTGTCTCAAGATCTTTGAAGGGATACTTAACCCAATTTTTTTCTTTCATGATTCAGATAGAGCATGCAATTTTAAGCAACAATCTAATTTACTCCTATTATCACTTTTTCTTCGTTCTCTTGGTATATTTATTTGATTAAGCAGGAATGTAAGCTTAGGAGCCAGCCCATTTTTGGTTCAGCACCCTAGATAGCGCTTGCTGATTGTTGGTTTACATTTAGCCATATATGAGCAAGCACTACCCAGGTGCTGAACAAAAGATAGGCCAGCTCATAAGCTTACATTCCTGCTTTTTCAAATAAAGATACCTAGAGAATGAAGACAAATTTACAGTAGAAGTAAATTAGAAAGTTGCTTAAAATGGCATGCTCTATTTGAATCATGAAATAAAAAATGTGGGTTCAGTATCCCTTTAAAAATACAAAAATAACACTCTTAGTAAAACAGTGCATTGTAGTAAGGGAGAATGACCTACTGGTGAATGAGAAACCTCAACGCATGTTGCTCTGAAGGCTCTGTGTTAATGACTTAAAAACACTAGAACAGTCTCCTAAAAAGCTTAGAAGTGGATGCAGGCAATTAATTCCTAGAACATTTATAGGGAAAACATTATGCTGAGGCCAAATTTACTATTTTATTATGCATTTGAATGTTCCTTAAAGGGACATTATACACTAAATATATTTATAAGCATAGTATTGAGGTAATTTCTCCAGTAATGGGTGCAGCCATGTTGAAATCTAGCTTTCACTACATTCCAGTGCTTACATGTGCAACAAATCTCCTTCAGATGCATGCAGTGAAACCTAGGTCCCAAAATAGTGGCACCCCCATTTAGAGGGAGGTGCATGAAATATATGTATTGTTTGGTGTCCCTTTAATGGGACATGGAAGTCAAAATTAAAGGGATATGATACCAGACAGGCAGACAGAGCATAACATTTTTAAAGTTAAAGTTTCTAATTGACTTCTATTATAAAATGTGCTTTTTTCCCCTATGGTATTCGTTGTTGAAGAGATACATAGGTAGGTGTCTGAAGTACTAGATGGTAGGAAATAGTTCTGCCATCTAGTGCTCTTGCAAATGGATAACATTCAGTAAAACTGCTGCCATATAGTGCTCCAGACACATGCACACTCCTGAGCTTGCGTCCTTGCTTTTCAACAAAAGATACCAAGAGAATGAAAAAAAAATGTACACTAGAAGTAAATTAGAATGTTGCTTAAAATTGCATGCTATATCTGAATCGTGAGAGTTCTTTGGTATCCTTTGCTGAAACTTAGTTAATTTCTATAACTGTACACTTTATCTGAATTCTGAAAGTTTAATTTGACTTCCATCCCTTTAAGTCCCAAGCAGTGATTCATAATAGTCTTGTCATCCTCATAGAACAGTAAATTCAACCCTCTGACACAACAAATATCCATCAATAAAGAAAAAAAGAGAAAGCGCATTCAAAAAGCACCTGCACTTATAACAACCTCATCTACATATTAGCAAATCAGTCTCCACAGTAAATGTGTCCCCTTTAAAACATAACTTTTATTACTGACATTATTATTAAGAGAATGAATAATATGTTGGTTAAAAACGTGAATACATACAATTCCATTATTCTAAAATGATAAAAAAAGTTCCTCTAAATATACATGCAATTATCCCCATTATTGCAAAGAGCATGAACACAAAAGATCCCTATAAAATGTCTATTAGTGACTATTATACAGCATGACTTGCTATTGCAAGTATAATATATGGGTGGCCACATTAATTATTTAAAAAAAAACTGGGTATTCCTATGTACAATCATGAAAAACCATACCAAAAATTACATATCACTAGGTCACCAAATAACTATTTATGGTTAGTCAAAATTAATACACAACATGTATCCATAAACACGGTATTGATGAAAGCCCTGATACCTTAAAGATACTAAAGCATCATGGGAAATGTAGTTCTAAAACATCTGGAGAGCCAAGGTTGCTGACCCCTGGTCTAGGCCAACAAGGCCTGTGCCTAGGGCGGCAGATTTGGGGAACATTTGGGGGGTGGCACTTATTGACGTACTGCCAAGCTAACAGCACCTCTTTGGGGCACTGTCTGTGGTGGAATCTGTGCTGATAGAGGATTAAAGGGTATAGACTTAGGCTACATAGCAGTTAGTTTTATATTATTTTGTAATAAACCCACATTATCACATTTTAACCTTTTTTTTGTTCACTTGACCCCTTTCCTATTGCAAGTGCAATGCTATTAGTCATTGGGGTACAATGCACTATGCATGGGGTAAAGGAGTGTTTTTGCTGTTCCCGGACCACTGGGTTCTACTTGGGGGATGGCACTTATTGACGTACTGCCAAGCTAACAACACCTCTTTGGGGCACTGTCTGTGGTGGAATCTGTGCTGATAGAGGATTAAAGGGTATAGACGTAGGCTACATAGCAGTTAGTTTTATATTATTTTGTAATAAACCCACATTATCACATTTTAACCTTTTTTTTGTTCACTTGACCCCTTTCCTATTGCAAGTGCAATGCTATTAGTCATTGGGGTACAATGCACTATGCATGGGGTAAAGGAGTGTTTTTGCTGTTCCTGGACCACTGGGTTCTACTTGCTACCTTGGCCAAACGTTGAGTGCCTAGGAAAGCACAAAACCGAAATATGCCACTACCTGACGCATTTCACTCAGAACTTTGTCAAAGGCCATTATCCATCAAGCAAAACTTGTAAAACTTTCTTCTCTAGTAAATCTTTACATATTTTTGAGCTAGGTCTGTCAATACCCACTGTAATTTAAAAAAAAAAAACATAGAGGGCGCCACATAGTGCAGGTCAAACGATAAGAATCCAAAAGAATATGTAGATAGCCAAATTGCTACTCACGTGATGTAATGCACAGTCGTGCAATATAGGCAGACTGGAATCAAAAGTCGCCCGGCAGACACACAGGCAATATACAAGGAAGTCCCAAAGAAGGAGAATGTGGTCCTTAGATAGTCACAAAGCACTTTATCCCACCAGGGGGAATCCAGGAGAGGATGGAGGTAAAAGGAGATTGTTGTCCCACCAGGGGGAGTCCAGGGATAGAAGGTATCGCTTAGGCAATCACCAGTTCTCCAAGAAGTAACCAGTTCTCCAAAGAAGTTACAGTGTAGCAGCAATTACATTAATAAAAGATTTTATTTTAAAACAAGTTAAAAAGCAACGCGTTTCTCCGTGTCACAGCACGGTTTTATCAGGCTGTATATAAACATTGAGTGCCTAGGAAAGCATAAAACCGAAATATGCCACTACCTGACGCATTTCACTCAGAACTTTGTCAAAGGCCATTATCCATCAAGCAAAACTTCTAAAACTTTCTTATCTAGTAAATCTTTACATATTTTTGAGCTAGGTCTGTCAATACCTACTGTATGTAAGTGTTTTGTTTTTAATGCATCATACTTTAATCTCTAAATTTAACATTAGATTCATTATAGATAAACAGTACATTAATATTTTTACCAAAGTCCATAAACCTAGTGGTTGTGCTTTTCACAATTATTATGGCAATGCTTGTTTTACGTTAATTTCGCTTAGCTTAGGATGACCACACATCCCCGATTTTAGGGGACAGTCCCCGGATTGAGGAGACTGTCCCCAGAAAAATGATGTCCCCAGAAAAATGATGTCCCCGGCTCCTGTTGTACTACAGCCAAGCGCTGGAAGTGATCGTCTTGATAACGTCACTTTGTCTCAGCATATGGCAGGCAGCGTGCAGGTCAGGAGGGAAGAGCTTGTGTATGTGTGTATATGTATGCTTGTGTGTGTATGCTTGTGTATGTGCATGTGTGTATATATATGTTTGTATGTATGTGCATGTGTGTATATTTATGCGTGTATATGCGCATGTGTGTATGTATGTTTGTATGTATGTGCATGTGTGTATATTTATGCGTGTATATGTGCATGTGTGTATATGTATGCTTGTGTCTGTGTATATGTGTGTGTGTGTATATGTATGCTTGTGTGTGTATGTGTGCACATGTACGCTTGTGTGTGTATATGTATGCTTGTGTGTGTGTATATATATATATCAGATTACTATACATTATGAGACATTATCAAGAAATATTTTCCTATTCTATTAGGAGATACTCAGTTACAGCCCATAGTGAAGCAAGGTTTCAAATGTATATATTCCAAGAATCTCACTATAGGCAATATACTCGCACCCAGCCAACTACCAGACAGAAGGAGAAATATGAGCTCTTGGCTACATGTCAATGGCACATATAAATGTGGCAATCACAGATGTAAAGCCTGTGACTCCATTGTGGAGAGTAAGAAGTTTTACTCATGTGCCACCAAAGAGAAATTCACGATTAAAGGATGTATCAATTGTTCAAGCAATTATGTGGTGTACCTCATTGAGTGCATTGAACACTCTAAACAATACGTGGGTATGACGAGCAGAGATGTCAGGACTCGTATCCGTGAACATCTCGGATACATTAAATATGAGAAACTCTGCTCTGCCCTTTCAAGGCATTTCATTGAGGTACACTACAAAAATATCACCTCTTTTAAGTGGAGGGCGATTGAAGCTATACGTTTGCCCCCTAGGGGAGGCAACAAGGATCAGATTCTTGCTAGACAGGAAATATACTGGATCATGAAGCTGCGCACTCAGATCCCCCATGGTTTTAATTCTGAGTTTGATGTCATTAACCATTGGAGGTAGCAGCTTCATGGTCCAGTATAAAAGTTTGGCCACACTTTTACCTCATTTTATCTTGTCCCATTTGATATATTGCAGATATTACATATCACATACTAATACACATCTTTTTCTTAAACTCAGAAAAAGTTCACTGTGAGTGTAATTATGGTAACAACTGTGTCATTCACTTACCACTACCCCTTGGTTTATATCTAAAGGAGGTTCATTCATATGTGGCAAGTGTTTCTGCCTTATCATAAAAGTTGTTTTCAAATGTATACAATGGATTCCTTTAAGATATGTATTATGAATATTTCTTGTTTCCATCACGACAATTACATTTGGAAGCATCCCATTGTGTACTTGTGTATTAGAATAATGATTTATTTTCCAAATTACATAAATATATATTTGCAAGGCACATTTAGATGACTTAGGATTTATGTACTCCATCAGTATTTGTGCAGTATGTAGCAATCAATTTAACACATTTGTGCACATTTGCACGGAGTGCAGACTGCTGTTGTTCCTTATATATTATTAATGTGCAATTGTATTTTGCTTACAAACATTATTTTGATCATTACAGGTACAATCTGGAGTTGCATAAACATAGTCTCTTTCATGTGTGTTCGATTATATGCTTAAACCATGTTTCATATCCTGTTAGTTATTTACTCTGCATTTGTGTATATATTTTTGTGCATGTTCATCTATATGGTTAACTAGGGGTGTGCCAAGTACCATCCAATAGCCATTTGTTACCTACCCTTTTTAAACAACACACACTTGTGTCTGTTTAGGTTTATGATTACGGCCCCAGCCGAAACGCGTAAAACCTTTCAGTTCATGTGCACACCTTGTTCATTTTAAATTTATACTAATAAAGCCTTTTTTTACCTATGGAATTCTGGAACCACTCTTCTCTTTTTTTGGTTCGCTTTTTTGGATTACAAGGAATCCTTCTATCAGTTCCTGATTTCCCCAGCTATACTCTGGCTACCCCCGGTGGTTTCACACTTTGTATTATCCTGTGTATGGTATAGGGTTGAAGACCTTACAGCAACACTTCACATCTCAGAGCGTGAATGGCTATATCCCCACACGTGACTCACCAGCCTCCGTTTCTATTGGAGAAGGGTCTATTCCGTCACGACCATTGAGGAGTTCCCTTCAGCGAGGATCAAAGCGGCGCTGTGTTTGTGTTCCTCACCAGCGTGAGTTGAACTGAACAGCGCATCTAAAGAATCCTGTCATTTGGGTGACGAGAATCCTGGATCGAGCAGTCAGTGCCTGGTACTCTGTTTCCGCGAGAGTGGATGCCCGAGAAGCTACTGGGTGAGTCCGTGTATACATTTACACAGTGATCTTCTCTATGGGGATTTGTACATAGCCCATTATTTGCTCATACTGGGACTTTGTTGTTCTTCTTATATTAACCCTGAATATACCATTCATCACTAGAGGAAAGAATACCGCTGTACACATATATATTGTAGCACTTGTGCCCCTAGTATTAAGCCAGGAACTTCACTTATTTTCTTATATATATATATATATATATATATATATATATATATATATATATATATATATGTGTGTGTATGTGCATGTGTGTATATGTATGCTTGTGTGTGTATGTGTGCACATGTATGCTTGTGTGTATATGTATGCTTGTGTATATATATGCTTGTGTGTGTGTGTGTGTATATATATATATATATATGTGTGTGTGTATGTGCATGTGTGTATATGTATGCGTGTGTGTGTGTGTGAGAGGGAAAATGTGAGAAATAACGTATAAATATATATATATATCATACAATCACTCCATAAACCCATACCAAATACACTGCATATACAATTTGAGGAAAACATGCTAATAAAATAGTTTTTTACCATTTGCCAATAAAAAAAATTGTCCCCGGATTTCATTTTAAAAATCTGGTCACCTTAGCTTAGCTCCATAGCAATTACCTAAACATATGGGAACTACCGCATATATAGGTTATGCAGCAAACAATTCAAGACACAATGGTGGTTGTACTGCCAGCCATGTTTCCTAGTTCTGCTGCTATATACCCAGGATGGAACAGTGTATATATAAACGCAATTCTGGGACATTAAAGTAATACAAAAACAGTCTGTTTCATGGTTTTAATAAAAAAGCACTAAGCAGTGGATTATATTTACTATAAATCATTGAAATATGAATTATTACTAATTTTAAGGATTTTACCTTTTATTTCTTTTTTGTAACTTCATTTGTGAAGGGTCCATTACTTCCTGTCACTGCCTCACATGGGGGCTGGGTTCTGTAAAGGAAGTGAAAGGAGCAGCTTTTCCTTGACAGTGTTGCAAGCTGTAGTCAGTTTATTGCCCTTTGCTGCAAAAAGCATGTGACAATAGAATTTAAAAAGGAAATGAAACCCAATTTATTTCCATTATGTAATTTGTTTGTATCCTTTGTTGTAAAGTATACCTAGGTAGGCTCAGAAGCTGCTGATTGGTGGCTGTACATACACGCTTCTTGTCAATGGCTTAGCTCATAGTCATGCATGACTGCTCCTTCAACAAAGGATTTTAAGAGAATGAAGCAAATTAGATAATAGAAGTGAATTGTATAATCTATCTGAATCATGAAAGTAAAATTGTGGGTTTCATGTCCCTTTAACTTCTGTAATGCTTATGTAGTTGCTTATCTGAGAATTTCTAAGTGCTCATTTATACCCCAATGTTCAAAACATCGACTGCTTTGATTGCCAGCTATCAGCTGCCGAGACAACATCGCCTGAGCTAGTTAGTGTAGGTGTAATTAAACTTAGGTACCCATGGCAATATTTGTGTGCCTACATGGAAACGAATTTCCGTTTGAGTGAGCGCACTGTCTGCGCCGTGTAGGCCCACTTCCAATAGAGCACCCCCCCAATTGAAAAGCATAGTAGCGCCTTGACTGTGAACCGAAAAGTATGAGCTCCTATTCTTATAAAGCAATCACTTTGTACAACATTACAAGAGCATAAAACATTTTTATTTTGTGATGCAGGTAGAGGATAAAATTGTAAAAGTTTCCTGATTACTTAAATGTTTACATTTCCTTCCTTCTAATCATATTCTTTGTTAAAGGGACACTGAACCCAAATTTTTGCTTTCATGATTCAGATAGAGCATGCAATTTTAAGCAACTTTCTAATTTACTCCTATTATCAAATTTTCTTCATTCTCTTGGTATGTTTATTTGAAAAGCAAGAATATTTAAATGCCGGCCCATTTTTGGTGAACAACCTGGGTTGCCCTTGCTGATTGGACACACACCAATAAACAAGTGCTGTCCATGGTTCATTTATCTAATTTGCTTTGTTCTCTGGATAGTGTTCGTTGAAAAACACACCTAGGTAGGCTCAGGAGCAGTAATGCACTACAGGGAGTAGTAGTACTTAGCATTGGCTCACTGGCTGTACTCAGCTAGCTCTCACTAGATCATTGCTGTTCTAAAGACACAAAGAGAATGAAGCAAATTTGAAAATAGTAAATTGGAAAGTTGTTTAAAATTGTATGCTATATCTGAATCATTAAAGTTCCCTTTAACTCTGAAAAATGTGGTTGAAAAGCATACAGCAGACTTCAGAGAACTGACCTGGCTACAAATGCTACACAACAATTGCTCAGTGCAGGAGCTCAGTTATATCAGTTCCTAATTGCAACCGCAAAAGAGAACACAACATCTAATTGGATTCTCAAGGAGTGTGTCCCTTGATTGTAAAACAATGCAACTTGTTAAAAAGTAACAGTTTAAACACAGATGGTTTGCAATGCAGTTGCTTAAAGTGACAGTGTGCTGTAAAATATTAATGTGTTCCCAATAATCTACTTTATCTGCTGGAGTGTATTTAATTGGTTTATTTTGTTATTTGAAATAGCTCATTTTGCCAGCTGTATCCCCACCTATACTGAAAATATGAGTAGCAAATATTTTCTCAGTAGAAAATCTATATAAATAGGAGACAACAGTACTGATAAATCTCCAGTGGGGAGTATGAGGGTGAGAGATTTTATATATGAAATTGCTGGGTGTGCTCATTCAACCCACAGCTATAATTAGCATCTCAGTATCTAACATAGATAACATTTGTAGGTCTGCTTTACTTTCAGGCTCAGCCCATTGTTTTGGGCATATCATGTGGAACCAGCTACTTAAAAGAACAAAAATAAACATTAAAATAACAATTTCCCATATATTTAATACTCTGCAGTAGGTATAGTAAAAAAATGAATTCTCTTATTTTCTTGTTTTTAAAAGTATGAAAAGTACTGATTTACCTGCTTATTGCATATTTAATGCCTTGCAATTAAAGGGACCTGAATGTCAACATTAAAGTTTCAGATTCATAGATCATGTAATTATAAGAGACTTTTTACTTTACTTCTATTATCAAATGTACTTCTCTTGGTATCCTTTGGGGGAAAAACATACTTGGGGAGGCACATGTGCAGCAATGCACTACTGTGAGCTAGCTGCTGATTGGTGGCACTGTACATATGTCTCTTGTCATTGGCTCACCATATGTATTCAGCTAGCTCCCAGTAGTGCATTGTTGCTTTGGAGTTGAATTTAAAGGGACATTAATGTCATTTTCTTTAATTTATGCATTTTAAATGATTTACTACATTGCAAACCATCTGCATACAAAATAAATGGTTTAAATGCATTTAAAGCAAGTCCAACCTACAATATATCAGTGCCAGGGTAAGAGTAAAAAATAATAATAAAACAATGAGCTGAATAAATACTTCCTGCTGTCAACTTCTTAGTATCCTATCTTTAGAGCAGTGTAACAAACAAATGAGAGGAAACCACAGGAAAGAAAAACACATAATAAGACAAAAATCCAACGGGAAATGGACAAAAGAAAAATACAAAGAACATAGGAGTGTACCTGAGATGTAAGAAGAGTAACGAAGATACCTACAGCTGGTGCCCAACGAGAAGTAAAGAAGTCTCCAGTAACTTGCCTGTTAAATATTCCTGAGCAAACATTTGGCACTAAGTGATCTGGGTGTGACTGTAGCCTTCGGACCGCTTGTGCTATCTGCCAAGATTTATTGATATGCTTAATTGCATTTAATTAAACCCATGGCACCAGGGCCGGCCTTTGGGGGAGGGACGGGGCTGCACGTGTGACGTTCAAGTGTTAGTTTAGTGGAGGTACACTGCTTAGCAGAGATAAGGAGTTCCTTTGGAGCAACTATTCCCCCATCCCTTCCACAAAGTTAATACAGTAGTTAATTGCCATTTGTATGGATATAAACTACAAATGACAAGGGCATTGCCATAGGTATCATGTCCTTCTGTGAGAGCCCCTTCCCCTTTTAAAACTATGAATGGAGCCTAGTGATGTAAGTTATCGCTATTACTACGACCACCACCTGCATGTCAGAGGGGCATCTAACCCTTCACCCAAAAGAAGGAATTCCCATCTTTAAAATGAGGAGTCTCTTGCCTTTTGAAGCAATTGGGGGGGGGGTGTATTGGCTCTGTAATACCCTCTCCAACTTTCCAAAATTATGTTCTCTAGTGCCCCATGAGAATGTGATCAACCTTGCCTACAGTGATCACCTGCAGGTGACATTTCATCAATTTCAAAAAGACTGATTCCCCCCTATTAAATGAGTGGCTGTGTTATTCTTTTGCTGTGCAGGATGCAAGATATGGGCTCTGTGCCCCTCACCACCTCCAGAGACAAACAAATGGGCCAGAGCAAATGACAGCTCAAATATGTCCTATGTATTAAGCATTTAAGCCATGGTAGATTATTAGTTTTTAACAATACTCCCAACCATGGTGAAATTCAAACGCCTAAATGTATGATTCTGTGGGCTTAATATATATATATATATATATATATATATATATATATATACACATACACACACACACACATATATATACAGTTGTGCTCATAAGTTTACATACCCTGGCAGAATTTATGATTTCTTGTCCATTTTTCAGAGAAAATAAATGATAACACAAAAACTCATGGTTAGTGTTTGGCTGAAGCCATTTATTATCAGTTACTCTTTTTAAATCATAATGACAACATAAACTACCCAAATGACCCTGGGTGCTAAGCTGGGTTTGAGTTTTTGTGTTTTTTTTTTTAACTTTTTTTTAAATATATTTCTTTTTCACTTTTTTATTTATTTTTTCAGATCCCCAAGACTTATCCTGTTGGAAAGGTTAGGCGATTACCTTTCCAACGGTGGGTCTTGGGGGTCTGTTGTTGCTTAGATGCCTGAGATACAGGCATCTAATCAGCATGCCCCCATTTCCCTATATTGTCTATTGTTAATTTTAAATAAAGTTGTATAGTGACGTTATCACGTCTTTGCGCGTGACGTCACTGCGCAAATAGTGAAGCCCCAGTGATGCCTCTTACTATTCAGGCCAGATCGCCGGAGTAGGAGAAGGTGGGAGCTCTCAGATTGCCCTCAAGGTGGGTGAGTGCTAGCGACGGCTCTGAGCCGTTGTTAGCATCTGACTGTGACAATTTGCGACGGCTCAGAGCCATCGTTAGCACTTAAAGGATTAACTCAATAGTCTTCAGATTTTGAGTCCGTTTGTAACATTGTAAAAACATAATTTATGCTTACCTGATAAATTTATTTCTCTTGTAGTGTATCCAGTCCACGGATCATCCATTACTTGTGGGATATTCTCCTTCCCAACAGGAAGTTGCAAGAGGATCACCCACAGCAGAGCTGCTATATAGCTCCTCCCCTCACTGCCATATCCAGTCATTCGACCGAAACAAGCCGAGAAAGGAGAAACCATAGGGTGCAGTGGTGACTGTAGTTTAATTAAAATTTAGACCTGCCTGAAAAGGACAGGGCGGGCCGTGGACTGGATACACTACAAGAGAAATAAATTTATAAGGTAAGCATAAATTATGTTTTCTCTTGTTAAGTGTATCCAGTCCACGGATCATCCATTACTTGTGGGATACCAATACCAAAGCTAAAGTACACGGATGATGGGAGGGACAAGGCAGGAACTTAAACGGAAGGAACCACTGCCTGTAGAACCTTTCTCCCAAAAACAGCCTCCGAAGAAGCAAAAGTATCAAATTTGTAAAATTTGGAAAAGTTATGAAGCGAAGACCAAGTCGCAGCCTTGCAAATCTGTTCAACAGAGGCCTCATTTTTAAAGGCCCAGGTGGAAGCCACAGCTCTAGTGGAATGAGCTGTAATCCTTTCAGGAGGCTGCTGTCCAGCAGTCTCATAGGCTAAACGGATTATACTCCGAAGCCAAAAAGAAAGAGAGGTTGCCGAGGCCTTTTGACCTCTCCTCTGTCCAGAGTAAACAACAAACAGGTTAGATGTTTGCCGACAATCTTTAGTAGCCTGTAAGTAAAACTTCAAGGCACGGACTACGTCTAGATTATGCAAAAGACGTTCCTTCTTTGAAGAAGGATTAGGACATAATGATGGAACAACAATCTCTTGATTGATATTCTTGTTAGAAACCACCTTAGGTAAAAACCCAGGTTTTGTACGCAGAACTACTTTATCTGAATGAAAGATCAGATAAGGAGAATCACAATGTAAGGCAGATAACTCAGAGCCTCTTCGAGCCGAGGAAATAGCCATCAGAAAAAGAACTTTCCATGATAGAAGTTTGATATCAATAGAATGAAGGGGTTCAAACGGAACCCCTTGAAGATCTTTAACAACCAAGTTTAAGCTCCATGGAGGAGCAACAGGTTTAAACACAGGCTTAATTCTAACTAAAGCCTGACAAAATGCCTGAACGTCTGGAACTTCTGCCAGACGCTTGTGTAAAAGAATAGACAGAGCAGAAATCTGTCCCTTTAAAGAACTAGCTGATAATCCTTTGTCCAAACCCTCTTGGAGGAAGGACAATATCCTAGGAATCCTAACCCTACTCCATGAGTAATTCTAGGCAAAAATCAAGCCAGCCATGTGGAAAAAAACTAGGCCCCAATAAGTTTTGTCACCAAACATATATAAAAACGATTAACATGCCAGCAAAACGTTTTATATTACATTTTTATAAGAGTATGTATCTCTGTTAATAAGCCTGATACCAGTCGCTATTAAATAACTGCATTTAGGCTTAACTTACATTAATCCGGAATCAGCAGCATTTTTCTAGCAAATTCCATCCCTAGAAATATGTTAACTGCACATACATTATTGCAGGAAAACCTGCACGCCATTCCCCCTCTGAAGTTACCTCACTCCTCAGAATATGTGAGAACGGCAGTGGATCTTAGTTACTTCTGCTAAGATCATAGAAATCACAGGCAGATTCTTCTTCTAATGCTGCCTGTACCATTTAAAAATAACAAACTTTTGATTGAAGTTAAAAAACTAACTATAATACACCACTCTCCTCTTACTACCTCCATCTTTGTTGAGAGTTGCAAGAGAATGACTGGATATGGCAGTGAGGGGAGGAGCTATATAGCAGCTCTGCTGTGGGTGATCCTCTTGCAACTTCCTGTTGGGAAGGAGAATATCCCACAAGTAATGGATGATCCGTGGACTGGATACACTTAACAAGAGAAAAAGTATTTTCCTTTATTATATTGAGATAAAAATTTGAAAAAAAAAACTGTTGAGAAAGGTTTTAAATGTGTTTACTCAAAGAACCGTACATTAGGCAACATTCTTTTTCACAGTCAACTGCCCAGTGATAAACACACAGGGTCCTGGCTTAGTGTCAATGGAACTTTTAAGTGTGGAAATTCCAGGTATAAGGCATGTGAATATTTGACTAAGAGCATAGAATTTTAGTCTTGTAATTTAGGTCAAACATTTAAAAACATAAATTATGCTTACCTGATAATTTCATTTCCATCTGTATGGGAAGAGTCCACAGCTGCATTCCCTACTTGTGGGAAATACTGAACCTGGCCACCAGAGGAGGCAAAGACGCCCGAGCCAAAGGCTTAAATACCTCCCCCACTTCCTTATAACCCCAGTCATTCTGCTGTGGGAAAAAGGAACAATAGGAGAAATATCAGGGTGAAAAAGGTGCCTGAAGAAAAAATGTAAAATTTAGGGCCGCCCATCGGAGAACACAGGCGGGAGCAGTGGACTCTTCCCATACAAATGGAAATTAAATTATCAGGTAAGCATAATTTATGTTTTCCATCTTAATATGGGAAGAGTCCACAGCAGCATTCCTTACTTGTGGGAAACATATACCCAAGCTCTCGAGTACACAAAAGAAACAATCAGTAACACTAAGGGTGTGTTACTACTAGGGGCGCACAGGACCCTATATGATTACTATGTAAATAGGCTAAGAGAGAAGAGAACAAGAAATTACATTAAATAACTAGAATGAAATATACTATATGAAATAATGTAAACAAATAAGAAACAATTCTTATAAATATGGGACTATGAGAAACATAGGATGCAACACAGATAATAACAAATACAGTAATAAGAAATTCCTGAAAGGTTCTTATCTGGAAATGCTGTCTTCTTCTGCAATGTTATATAGATGGTAAATGTCCCAATTGGGGTGGGAATAGTCCCAAATGATTTATATGATCAAATACCAGGATGATCAATGATCAGGAACACAGATGATGACTGGAGTCAGCTGCTTTGATCTAAGAGCAAGTTTTCTCTGTGAAAAAATCACAAAAAGACAAAGGCGCCTCCTGGTGTAATACAGTTGGTGAAAGAGATTTGTTAGGTTATCAAAAAGGTACTCACAAGTGGAGCAGCACCCAATTGTGCTAAATCAAACAGACTGGGATCTCACAGTGTCCCAGCTCACTGACACTGCAAGGAAACTGGTTACTCCAACGTCTTGCCGGACTGATAGAGCTCAGACTCTCACAAACAGGTTTAAATAAAACCAAATAAAATAAAAATCTCAGTGTCTCATGACACTAGATATTAAAAGAACAAGCAACGCGTTTCTCAGACTGCTGTCTGTTTCATCAGGCTTCTAATGATACAATGAGAGTACTGGCTTAAATAAAAACATATGACCAATCCCAGTTCATTAACACCTGACACACCCAACCAGGTGTACTAAGACCTAATTGGTCTCAATATAACCAACCGTTGCTTGTTCTTTTAATATATAGTGTCATGAGACACTGAGATTTTTATTTTATTAATAAAATTTGGTTTTATTTAAACCTCTTTGTGAGAGTCTGAGCGCTTTCACCAACTGTATTACACCAGGAGGCGCCTTTGTCTTTTTGTGATTTTTTTCTAGAGTACACAGAATGCTAATGGGAGGGAAAAAAGAGAGGCAGACCCTAATCTGAGGGCACCACAGCCTGCAAAACCTTTCTCCCGAAGGCTGCTTCAGCAAAAATATCAAACTTGTAAAATTTTGGAAAAAGTATGTAAGGAGAACCAGGAAGCCGCCTTTTGTCTAAATTCTTTCGTGGCCCCAAGATAGAACTTCAAGGCACAAACCACATCCAGAAATAAGTTGTAAACGTTTCTTTGACGAAGAAGGATTAGGGCGTAAGAAAGAAACCACAATCTCTTGATTGATGTTGCGAATGGACACAACCTTAGGAAAAAAAACTAACTTGTTTCGTAGAACAGCTTTATCGGCATGAAAAGCCAGATAAGGAGGGATGCATTACAAGGCAGCAATCACAGATACTCTGCGCGCAGAAGCAAAACCTTAAAGGGACACTGAACCCAAACTTTTTCTTTCATAATTCAGATAGACCATGCAATTTTAAGCAACTTTCTAATTTACTCATATTATATATTTTTCTTCGTTCTCTTGCTATCTTTATTTGAAAAATAAGGCATCAAAGCTTTTTTTTTTTGGTTCAGACCTCTGGACAGCACTTTTTTATTGGTGGATTAATTTATCCACCAATCAGCAAGGACAACCCAGATTGTTTACCAAAATTGGGCCGGCATCTAAACTTACATTATTGCATTTCAAATAAAGATACCAAGAGAATAAAGAAAAATTGATAATAGGAGTAAATTATAGAGTTGCTTAAAATGTCATGCTCTATCTGAATCACGAAAGAAAAATTTTGGTTCAGTGTCCCTTTAAGGACAAGATTTAAACTTCAAGGAGGAGCCTTAGATCTAAACACAGGTCTGATCCCAGCAGAGTCTTAACAAATGGCTGCACATCTGGAAGCTCTGCAAACCTATTGTGCAGGGCTGAAAACTGTCCCTTCAGTTCATCCTGGAGAACAGAATAAGTAGGTCCTCCACACCTTATGATAGATGCGACGAGTAACCAGCTTACGAGCTTAAATGAGAGTAAAAATAACTCTCTCAGAAAACCCTCTCTTGGCTAGGACTAAGCGTTCAATCTCCACGCAGACAGCCTCAGAGAATCTAGACATTGATGAACAAAGAGACCTTGGTCAGCAGATCCCTGCGACAAGGTAATTTCCACGGAGGAGATGATGACATCCCCACTAGATCCGCGAACCATAGCCTTCGCGGCCAAGACGGAGCAGTCAGTATAACTGACGCCTGTTTGACTCGAGCCACTACACTAGGAAGTATTGGTAACGGTCGGAAAGGATAAATTGGATTGAACATCTGTTAGCTCCTCCTGAGGATCCCTGTACCTCGACCCCTATCTGGGTAGCTTGGTATTGAAACGTTATAAGATCTTCCTCTTGCAAATCTCTACAAACACTCGGGATGGAGAGACCATTCTCCCGGATGAAAGGATTGTCTGCTGAGGAAATCAGCTTCCCAGTTGTCCACACCCGGAATGTGGATCGCTGAAAGCGAACAAATGCGGGTCTCCCCCACACCAGAATCCGAGATACTTCCCTCAAAACTAGGGAGCTTCTCGTTCCCCCCTGATGGTTGACATAAGCTAGCAAGGATATATTGTTTGATTGGAACTTGATTAACTAGGATGAACCCAGCAAAGGCCAAGCCTTCAGAGCATTGTATATTGCCCGAAAATCCAAAATGAGATCAGGAGGGAGCTTTACCTCCTGAGACCAGAGGCCCTGTGCCTTCCTGACACCCCAAACAGCTCCCCATCCTGACAGACTCGCCGCCGTAGTCACAATTACCCAGGATGGTCTTGAGACGGACGTCCCTCAGGACAAGTGATCCGGACAAAACCACCAAGAGAGTGATTCTCCCGCCTGGTTGTCCAGAGAAATCTGTTGAGACAGACCCATATGATCACCGTTCCACTCATTCAGCATGCGCAGTTGAAACAGTCTGAGGTGAGACCTGGCAAAGGAAATGATGTCCAAGCTGGACACCATGAGACCAATCGCCTCCATACACCGAGCCACAGATGGCCTTAAGGAGATCTGGAGGGCAAGACATGTTGAAGCTAGCTTGCAACGTCACTGGTCTGTTAGAAATATTCTCATAACTATGGAGACTATTATAGTACCCGAGAATTCTACCCTGGTACTTTATACAAGAGAACTCTCTCTAGATTATCTGTCAACCATGGGATCGAAAAAAAACAGAGTAGATATTCTGAATGGTCCAAATTTATTTAGCTATAAACTGAAAGTGCTGGTCCAGGAATGCAAACCTTAGCAACCTTAGGAACTGGAAGTGGTCCTTGAGGATTGGAGAATCCTTCAGATCTATCGTGGTCATGAACCTCAAACGAGGGGAAGAATGGACCTTATTTTCTCCATCTTAAACGAGGGGACATTTAAAAACCTGATTAAGCACTTTAGGTCCAGAAACGGACGGAAACCCACCTTCTTAGGGACCAAGAAAAGGTTTAAAAAGCATCCCAAACCTCTCACTGCGATAGGAACCGGGACAATAACTCCTAGAGGACAGATCCCGTACACACCCCAGAAAGGCTTCCCTCCTTCCTGGTCAGGAAGACAGGAGGAATCTGCCCTTGGGTGGCTGAGACTTGAAACCTATCTTGTGACCCTGAGCTATGACCTCCAGGACCCATGGATCCTGCATGTCCCTGAACCAAGCGACTGAAAAGAGCAACATACTGCCCCCTACACAGTCCAGAAGAGGACCGGGGACCGCCCATCCATGCCAATGTAGTCTCGGTGGGCTTCTTGCTCTGCTTGGATTTATTCCAGGACTGAGCCGGCTTCCAAGAGCTCTTGGTTTGCTCTGGCTTAGCGGAGGACTGCTGACATGGGCTTTATCAGAATGAAAAGAACGAAAATCGTCCCTTAGATTAGTTCATATACTCTTGCGGTAGGAGGGCACCCTTGTCCCCTGTGACGGTGGAGATAATTGAGTCCAGGCCTGGACCAGACAAAATCATTCCCTTAAAGGGAAGGAAGAAGTCTAGACTTAGAAGTCATATCCGCAGACCATGACTTCAGCCAGAGTCCGACGGGCCTGAACAGAAAAAGCTGAAGCCATAGCATTCAAGTGAATAAACTGCGTAATAGCAGCACATATAAAAGAATTAACAACCCTTAAGGCCATAAATCTTTTCTGAGTAACATCGAGGGGATCCTCCACCCCAATGAAATCCTATAAGGAGTCACCTGAGAGTCCAGGACTGGGGACAATTTGTTAAAGGGAGAAGAGGGGGAAAAGGAATCCAATCTTGTCCCATTCATTCTTAATAATGTTCGCCATCTAACAGGAGCAGGGAAATATATGGTACCACCCTGTCCTCAAACTCTATCCAATTTAGGAATTAAAGGTTCATCCGGCAATTTGGCCTCTGGAACCTCTGAATTCGCCAAAAACTTCCTTTAGAAGAACTTCCTAAACTAAAGTTTGGTTCCGATAGAGGCAGCAGACTCCGACCCAGAACGTTCATACTTTGAAGTCTCAGAAAGAACTTCATCCTCGGATAACCCTCAGTTAAATCTAATAAATTATCTGATGTACTCTGGGAAGGAGTGCAATATGTAACCTTTTCCTTGCGCTTAGCAGGGCGAGGTAAAGCATTAAAGGCTGCCGCAGACACTGTCTTCTGAACTGCACAGTAACGTCTGGTGAAAAAAGGCCTCCTCCAGATAGAGGATCAGCAATGCTATGGGAAAACTGCATGTGTAGCTCCATGGTATCAAACATGTTTGATATTATTACATTATCAAGGCATATGGAACATAATTGAGAGGGCGGAACTAAAGCCTCCTCATCATATAAACAGGAATTACTCTTTAGGAATAGATAATAAGTAACAGAATCCTCCATCGCTAGTGCAATAACCAGAGAACAAGAGATATAAAACATCTTATTTTATTAAAAAAACGGCACCCTTATACCCCAATGACTGGGGCACTCACTACATCCTATGACCCAGACAGTACAGATATTTATGACTCCTCTCTGATAAACACCCGGTCAGGAAAAAGGGAATGAATCACATGGTGCACAATGGAGGACCGTCCCTGCTATGAGAAAGCGTGCCAAACTTGTAAGCTGCATGACTCTCAAAGTGAAACCTGTATATTCCATAACAGCCTATGAGCCCATAACATCTCACACATAAAGCAGCATAAAATCAAATAAACATATATGATTATTATTCCCCCCTGTTCAATATTCCCCCTAAGGAGATATTAACACTTGATTCTATACAGATAAAAGGAATCACACTGTGACCCTGTCTTCTTGCATTAGAATACATGTATAAAATATGAAACAATCTTGCCAGAATCGACGCCGTGGAACAGGAACACGGCTCTTCAAGTGTGACAGATAGTAGCATCGCTTCTGACATGGACTTGAGAGCAGAAAGCAGGCAGCGAAACTCATCAATGCTGATTGCCTATGGAGCTGTTAATATGAGTCAGGATGGTTTAGCAGAAAGACTCTCCCTGCATCTCCGGACTCTAACTTTCATCCATGCTCTCACTGAGAGGCTGATAGGAATACTTAAAATTCCAGCCCCTTCTCAAAGAGTACTACCCTCCATAAGAGACTACTACGAAATCTTCTAACACTTCTCTGCCAACCTCCTGTGACGAAAGGCAAAGAATGACTAGGGTTATGAGGAAGTGGGGGAGGTATTTAAGCCTTTGGCTGGGGTGTCTTTGCCTCCTCCTAGTGGCCAGGTTCAGTATTTCCCACAAGTAAGGAATGCTGCTGTGGACTCTTCCCATATTAAGATGGAAACAAGAGGGCGCATAAATTGCTCAACCACTTATGTGGTGTATTTGATTGAATGTACCATATACTCTAAGCAGTACATTGGGATGACCAATAGAGATGTCAGAACACGCATACGAGAACACATATGGGGACCGATTTATTAATGTCCGCCGCACATCGATAAATGCCATCAGCATACGCTGTCAGCATTTATCATTGCACAGGCATTTCTAGTGAAATGCTTGTGCAATGCTGCCCCTGCACATTCACGGCCAATCGGGCTGATGGTATCCGATTGGGCTGATTGCTGTCTGCCGCCTCAGAGGTGGCGGACGAATTAAGGAGCAGTGGTTTTATAGCCGCTGCTTCTTAACTTCCGCTTCAGGCAGACCTGAAACGGAGTGGGTCGGAAGCAGCATCCGCTGCTTCATAAATCAACCCCATGATATATAAAAAATGACAGACCATGTTCAGCCCTGTGACTACATTTCTTAGAGGTACATCACAAGTATAGGAGATCTTTTGCGTGGCAAACCATTGAAACTATTAGACAGCCCCGTCGTGGAGGGAATAAAGATAGTTTATTAGCTAGACAAGAGATCTATTGGATCTATAAATTAGAAACACAAATTCCACAAGGGTTTAACTCAGAATTTTATGTTCTTAACCATTGGAATTAGCGTATTATGTTCTAGGATTGCAACTGGTATAGATATATTATAAAATAAAAATTAAAAGATCTTTTTAGAATATAGATACTTATGCATACGGACGTGATATGTGCACTTAGATCTACTTATATCCATCTATAAACATATATTGCTTTTGCCACAATAATTGTAGAAGTATCTATGTAATATGGTTACACATTTATTTTATTGTTGCTAAACTGTTTATGCATTTGTTAAAACAACCTTATTATATGATTGTTGTTTTTTTCCAAAAAACTAATTGCCAATACTGTATTTACATCCAATAATGTGTTAAGCCTAGATTGTACCTCTTAGTGATCAATTTGATTGGTTGTATGTATACAAACTTGTCCTTCATGCTACTGTTATATACTGTCCTGAAAAAGTGAAAAGTAGACGTCCTTTAGGCTAAGGACATAACCATAAAACACAATACAATATGCAGGAGTTCATTGGAGTGAAGCAGCTGGTGTTGTGCACAGACCAACTAATTGCAAACCAACTAATCGATTATGAGATTCGTTGACAACTATTTTCATAATCGATTATCGATTATGACGATTAGTTGTTGCAGCTCTAAACTATTATGTACTAACCTAATGCCTTGCATCCAGTGCTTGCTTACATGCATTTGTTTAAATACCCCTGAGCTGACTACTGATTGGTGAGCAACGTATTCGGAACGAAAGTCACAACAAGCACATGTCGGAGACGCTGTTTGATCCAGCGGAAGAACGGAGCGTGTGAGCTGAGATAGCTGCACAGCTGGGTAAGGATTGGATAAGAGAAGCACCAGTTAGCTTTGCCTCTGCCTAGGATGTCACCGGAGCAGTAGAGGTGTAAGTAGAACCTCTCAATCCGCATTGTGTATGCTCATCATGCAGGAGGGGACCTTTTGTCTATATATGAAGTTGGCAGTCTGCCCATAAAGTTAGGCACGCAAGTCTGCAGCACTATTATTGGATATTATATGCCTAGTTTTCCAGCCCTCGTTTACATTTATGACTAAGACTCTGTACAGGGAGTGCAGAATTATTAGGAAAATTAGTATTTTGACCACATCATCCTCTTTATGCATGTTGTCTTACTCCAAGCTGTATAGGCTCGAAAGCCTACTACCAATTAAGCATATTAGGTGATGTGCATCTCTGTAATGAGAAGGGGTGTGGTCTAATGACATCAACACCCTATATCAGGTGTGCATAATTATTAGGCAACTTCCTTTCCTTTGGCAAAATGGGTCAAAAACAGAATTTATGTTTACCTGATAAATTACTTTCTCCAACGGTGTGTCCGGTCCACGGCGTCATCCTTACTTGTGGGATATTCTCTTCCCCAACAGGAAATGGCAAAGAGCCCAGCAAAGCTGGTCACATGATCCCTCCTAGGCTCCGCCTACCCCAGTCATTCGACCGACGTTAAGGAGGAATATTTGCATAGGAGAAACCATATGGTACCGTGGTGACTGTAGTTAAAGAAAATAAATTATCAGACCTGATTAAAAAAACCAGGGCGGGCCGTGGACCGGACACACCGTTGGAGAAAGTAATTTATCAGGTAAACATAAATTCTGTTTTCTCCAACATAGGTGTGTCCGGTCCACGGCGTCATCCTTACTTGTGGGAACCAATACCAAAGCTTTAGGACACGGATGAAGGGAGGGAGCAAATCAGGTCACCTAAATGGAAGGCACCACGGCTTGCAAAACCTTTCTCCCAAAAATAGCCTCAGAAGAAGCAAAAGTATCAAACTTGTAAAATTTGGTAAAAGTGTGCAGTGAAGACCAAGTCGCTGCCCTACATATCTGATCAACAGAAGCCTCGTTCTTGAAGGCCCATGTGGAAGCCACAGCCCTAGTGGAATGAGCTGTGATTCTTTCGGGAGGCTGCCGTCCGGCAGTCTCGTAAGCCAATCTGATGATGCTTTTAATCCAAAAAGAGAGAGAGGTAGAAGTTGCTTTTTGACCTCTCCTTTTACCTGAATAAACAACAAACAAGGAAGATGTTTGTCTAAAATCCTTTGTAGCATCTAAATAGAATTTTAGAGCGCGAACAACATCCAAATTGTGCAACAAACGTTCCTTCTTTGAAACTGGTTTCGGACACAGAGAAGGTACGATAATCTCCTGGTTAATGTTTTTGTTAGAAACAACTTTTGGAAGAAAACCAGGTTTAGTACGTAAAACCACCTTATCTGCATGGAACACCAGATAAGGAGGAGAACACTGCAGAGCAGATAATTCTGAAACTCTTCTAGCAGAAGAAATTGCAACTAAAAACAAAACTTTCCAAGATAATAACTTAATATCAACGGAATGTAAGGGTTCAAACGGAACCCCCTGAAGAACTGAAAGAACTAAATTGAGACTCCAAGGAGGAGTCAAAGGTTTGTAAACAGGCTTGATTCTAACCAGAGCCTGAACAAAGGCTTGAACATCTGGCACAGCTGCCAGCTTTTTGTGAAGTAACACCGACAAGGCAGAAATCTGTCCCTTCAGGGAACTTGCAGATAATCCTTTTTCCAATCCTTCTTGAAGGAAGGATAGAATCCTAGGAATCTTAACCTTGTCCCAAGGGAATCCTTTAGATTCACACCAACAGATATATTTTTTCCAAATTTTGTGGTAAATCTTTCTAGTTACAGGCTTTCTGGCCTGAACAAGAGTATCGATAACAGAATCTGAGAATCCTCGCTTCGATAAGATCAAGCGTTCAATCTCCAAGCAGTCAGCTGGAGTGAAACCAGATTCGGATGTTCGAACGGACCCTGAACAAGAAGGTCTCGTCTCAAAGGTAGCTTCCAAGGTGGAGCCGATGACATATTCACCAGATCTGCATACCAAGTCCTGCGTGGCCACGCAGGAGCTATCAAGATCACCGACGCCCTCTCCTGATTGATCCTGGCTACCAGCCTGGGGATGAGAGGAAATGGCGGGAACACATAAGCTAGTTTGAAGGTCCAAGGTGCTACTAGTGCATCCACTAGAGCCGCCTTGGGATCCCTGGATCTGGCCCCGTAGCAAGGAACTTTGAAGTTCTGACGAGAGGCCATCAGATCCATGTCTGGAATGCCCCACAGGTGAGTGACTTGGGCAAAGATTTCCGGATGGAGTTCCCACTCCCCCGGATGCAATGTCTGACGACTCAGAAAATCCGCTTCCCAATTTTCCACTCCTGGGATGTGGATAGCAGACAGGTGGCAGGAGTGAGACTCCGCCCATAGAATGATTTTGGTCACTTCTTCCATCGCTAGGGAACTCCTTGTTCCCCCCTGATGGTTGATGTACGCAACAGTTGTCATGTTGTCTGATTGAAACCGTATGAACTTGGTCCTCGCTAGCTGAGGCCAAGCCTTGAGAGCATTGAATATCGCTCTCAGTTCCAGAATATTTATCGGTAGAAGAGATTCTTCCCGAGACCAAAGACCCTGAGCTTTCAGGGATCCCCAGACCGCGCCCCAGCCCATCAGACTGGCGTCGGTCGTGACAATGACCCACTCTGGTCTGCGGAATGTCATCCCTTGTGACAGGTTGTCCAGGGACAGCCACCAACGGAGTGAGTCTCTGGTCCTCTGATTTACTTGTATCTTCGGAGACAAGTCTGTATAGTCCCCATTCCACTGACTGAGCATGCACAGTTGTAATGGTCTTAGATGAATGCGCGCAAAAGGAACTATGTCCATTGCCGCTACCATCAACCCGATCACTTCCATGCACTGAGCTATGGAAGGAAGAGGAACGGAATGAAGTATCCGACAAGAGTCTAGAAGTTTTGTTTTTCTGACCTCTGTCAGAAAAATCCTCATTTCTAAGGAGTATCAGAATGTCGTCCAAGTAAGGTACTACCGCAACGCCCCTTGGTCGTAGCACAGCTAGAAGGGACCCTAGTACCTTTGTGAAAATCCTTGGAGCAGTGGCTAATCCGAAAGGAAGCGCCACGAACTGGTAATGTTTGTCCAGGAATGCGAACCTTAGGAACCGATGATGTTCCTTGTGGATAGGAATATGTAGATACGCATCCTTTAAATCCACCGTGGTCATGAATTGACCTTCCTGGATGGAAGGAAGAATAGTTCGAATGGTTTCCATCTTGAACGATGGAACCTTGAGAAACTTGTTTAAGATCTTGAGATCTAAGATTGGTCTGAACGTTCCCTCTTTTTTGGGAACTATGAACAGATTGGAGTAGAACCCCATCCCTTGTTCTCTTAATGGAACAGGATGAATCACTCCCATTTTTAACAGGTCTTCTACACAATGTAAGAACGCCTGTCTTTTTATGTGGTCTGAAGACAACTGAGACCTGTGGAACCTCCCCCTTGGGGGAAGTCCCTTGAATTCCAGAAGATAACCTTGGGAGACTATTTCTAGCGCCCAAGGATCCAGAACATCTCTTGCCCAAGCCTGAGCGAAGAGAGAGAGTCTGCCCCCCACCAGATCCGGTCCCGGATCGGGGGCCAACATTTCATGCTGTCTTGGTAGCAGTGGCAGGTTTCTTGGCCTGCTTTCCCTTGTTCCAGCCTTGCATTGGTCTCCAAGCTGGCTTGGCTTGAGAAGTATTACCCTCTTGCTTAGAGGACGTAGCACTTTGGGCTGGTCCGTTTTTACGAAAGGGACGAAAATTAGGTCTATTTTTTGCCTTGAAAGGCCGATCCTGAGGAAGGGCGTGGCCCTTACCCCCAGTGATATCAGAGATAATCTCTTTCAAGTCAGGGCCAAACAGCGTTTTCCCCTTGAAAGGAATGTTTAGTAGCTTGTTCTTGGAAGACGCATCAGCCGACCAAGATTTCAACCAAAGCGCTCTGCGCGCCACAATAGCAAACCCAGAATTCTTAGCCGCTAACCTAGCCAATTGCAAAGTGGCGTCTAGGGTGAAAGAATTAGCCAATTTGAGAGCATTGATTCTGTCCATAATCTCCTCATAAGGAGGAGAATCACTATCGAGCGTCTTTATCAGCTCATCGAACCAGAAACATGCGGCTGTAGCGACAGGGACAATGCATGAAATTGGTTGTAGAAGGTAACCCTGCTGAACAAACATCTTTTTAAGCAAACCTTCTAATTTTTTATCCATAGGATCTTTGAAAGCACAACTATCCTCTATGGGTATAGTGGTGCGTTTGTTTAAAGTGGAAACCGCTCCCTCGACCTTGGGGACTGTCTGCCATAAGTCCTTTCTGGGGTCGACCATAGGAAACAATTTTTTAAATATGGGGGGAGGGACGAAAGGAATACCGGGCCTTTCCCATTCTTTATTAACAATGTCCGCCACCCGCTTGGGTATAGGAAAAGCTTCTGGGAGCCCCGGCACCTCTAGGAACTTGTCCATTTTACATAGTTTCTCTGGGATGACCAACTTTTCACAATCATCCAGAGTGGATAATACCTCCTTAAGCAGAATGCGGAGATGTTCCAACTTAAATTTAAATGCAATCACATCAGGTTCAGCCTGTTGAGAAATGTTCCCTGAATCAGTAATTTCTCCCTCAGACAAAACCTCCCTGGCCCCATCAGACTGGGTTAGGGGCCCTTCAGAGATATTAATATCAGCGTCGTCATGCTCTTCAGTATCTAAAACAGAGCAGCCACGCTTACGCTGACAAGGGTTCATTTTGGCTAAAATGTTTTTGACAGAATTATCCATTACAGCCGTTAATTGTTGCATAGTAAGGAGTATTGGCGCGCTAGATGTACTAGGGGCCTCCTGAGTGGGCAAGACTCGTGTAGACGAAGGAGGGAATGATGCAGTACCATGCTTACTCCCCTCACTTGAGGAATCATCTTGGGCATCATTGTCATTATCACATAAATCACATTTATTTAAATGAATAGGAATTCTGGCTTCCCCACATTCAGAACACAGTCTATCTGGTAGTTCAGACATGTTAAACAGGCATAAACTTGATAACAAAGTACAAAAACGTTTTAAAATAAAACCGTTACTGTCACTTTAAATTTTAAACTGAACACACTTTATTACTGCAATTGCGAAAAAACATGAAGGAATTGTTCAAAATTCACCAAATTTTCACCACAGTGTCTTAAAGCCTTAAAAGTATTGCACACCAAATTTGGAAGCTTTAACCCTTAAAATAACGGAACCGGAGCCGTTTTAAACTTTAACCCCTTTACAGTCCCTGGTATCTGCTTTGCTGAGACCCAACCAAGCCCAAAGGGGAATACGATACCAAATGACGCCTCCAGAAAGTCTTTTCTAAGTATCAGAGCTCCTCTCACATGCGACTGCATGCCATGCCTCTCAAAAACAAGTGCGCCACACCGGCGCGAAAATGAGGCTCTGCTTAAGCTTTGGGAAAGCCCCTAAGGAATAAGGTGTCTAATACAGTGCCTGCCGATATTATTATATCAAAATACCCAGATAAAATGATTCCTCAAGGCTAAATATATGTTAATAATGAATCGATTTAGCCCAGAAACAGTCTACAGTCTTAATAAGCCCTTGTGAAGCCCTTATTTATGATCGTAATAAACATGGCTTACCGGATCCCATAGGGAAAATGACAGCTTCCAGCATTACATCGTCTTGTTAGAATGTGTCATACCTCAAGCAGCAAGAGACTGCACACTGTTCCCCCAACTGAAGTTAATTGCTCTCAACAGTCCTGTGTGGAACAGCCATGGATTTTAGTTACGGTTGCTAAAATCATTTTCCTCATACAAACAGAAATCTTCATCTCTTTTCTGTTTCTGAGTAAATAGTACATACCAGCACTATTTCAAAATAACAAACTCTTGATTGAATAATAAAAACTACAGTTAAACACTAAAAAACTCTAAGCCATCTCCGTGGAGATGTTGCCTGTACAACGGCAAAGAGAATGACTGGGGTAGGCGGAGCCTAGGAGGGATCATGTGACCAGCTTTGCTGGGCTCTTTGCCATTTCCTGTTGGGGAAGAGAATATCCCACAAGTAAGGATGACGCCGTGGACCGGACACACCTATGTTGGAGAAAGAAGGACTTGACAGGCTCAGAAAAGTAAAAAATAGTGAGATATCTTGCAGAGGGATGCAGCACTCTTAAAATTGCAAAGCTTCTGAAGCGTGATCATCGAACAATCAAGCGGGAGGGCGGGGGCGTGCACGGGGAGGGAGCGGGTGGGAACCGCTACACTACAGAAAAATATATATTAAAAGTGGGGGATATAATTGTATAAAAATACATCAGTCAGGGAGTGGGGGTTGGTCTTTGGCCATATTTCAGAGCTGCAACATCACTGGAGTGCCCAAAAGCACAAGGTGTGCAATACTCAGAGACATGGCCAAGGTAAGAAAGGCTGAAAGACGACCACCACTGAACAAGACACACAAGCTGAAACGTCAAGACTGAGCCAAGAAATATCTCAAGACTGATTTTTCTAAGGTTTTATGGACTGATGAAATGAGAGGTGGTCTTGATGGGCCAGATGGATGGGCCCGTGGCTGGATTGGTAAAGGGCAGAGAGCTCCAGTCCGACTCAGACGCCAGCAAGGTGGAGGTGGAGTACTGGTTTGGGCTGGTATCATCAAAGATGAGCTTGTGGAGCCTTTTCGGGTTGAGGATGGAGTCAAACTCAACTCCCAGTCCTACTGCCAGTTTCTGGAAGACACCTTCTTCAAGCAGTGGTACAGGAAGAAGTCTGCATCCTTCAAGAAAAACATGATTTTCATGCAGGACAATGCTCCATCACACGCGTCCAAGTACTCCACAGCGTGGCTGGCAAGAAAGGGTATAAAAGAAGAAAATCTAATGACATGGCCTCCTTGTTCACCTGATCTGAACCCCATTGAGAACCTGTGGTCCATCATCAAATGTGAGATTTACAAGGAGGGAAAACAGTACACCTCTCTGAACAGTGTCTGGGAGGCTGTGGTTGCTGCTGCACGCAATGTTGATGGTGAACAGATCAAAACACTGACAGAATCCATGGATGGCAGGCTTTTGAGTGTCCTTGCAAAGAAAGGTGGCTATATTGGTCACTGATTTGTTTTTGTTTTGTTTTTGAATGTCAGAAATGTATATTTGTGAATGTTGAGATGTTATATTGGTTTCACTGGTAAAAATAAATAATTGAAATGGGTATATATTTGTTTTTTGTTAAGTTGCCTAATAATTATGCACAGTAATAGTCACCTGCACACACAGATATCCCCCTAAAATAGCTATAACTAAAAACAAACTAAAAACTACTTCCAAAAATATTCAGCTTTGATATTAATGAGTTTTTTGGGTTCATTGAGAACATGGTTGTTGTTCAATAATAAAATTAATCCTCAAAAATACAACTTGCCTAATAATTCTGCACTCCCTGTATATCACAGCAGGTACTTTTTTTTGTTTTACTATTCATTTTATTGGTCCATTAACCCTAACTATATATATATATATATTTGGAAAGACTGAAAATAACCAACAAACAGGAAAAAAAATTATTTGATAAAAATAAAAAAAAAGAGTAAAAAAGTGACCTTTAAAGCATCTTTTTAGAAGTGGGGCAAAAAACATGTATGTGATATACTCACACAGACAAAAAATAAGGTTTGTTTATATTATAAATGAATTTCTTTCATGATGGTGAGAGTCCACTATCCATTACTCCTAGGAATTACTATTTTCTTACCACTAGGATGAGGTAAAGATTCCCAAACCACTATAAACCCCCTCACACCTAACAGGTACATCAATCTAACATATAGTTAAGCAAAATAAGGTAGGAAAATAAATATCAAAACATAAAAGGCACAGGGAAAACAAATGTGCGTAAGAAAGAAAAAACACCAAAAATATTTAGCCACCAATCAGCAAGTGCTACCCAGGGTTCTAAACCAAAAATGGGGTGACTCCTAAGCTTACATTCATGTTTTTTTCTCAACTAAAGATACCAAGAGAACGAGGAAAATTGATAATAGGAGTAAATTAGAAAGTTGCTTAAAATTGCATGCTCTATCTGAATCATGAAAGTTTAAATTTTGACTAGACTACCCCTTTAAGACATAAAGCACTTCTAGAAAGAACTGTCAAGATGATGTTTTTAACATTAAAGGGACAGTCTAGTCAAAATTAAACTTTCATTATTTAGATAGGACTTGTAATTTTAATCAACTTTCCAATTTACTTTTATCATCAAATTTGCTTTTTTCTCTTGGTATTCTTAGTTGAAACTAAACCTAGGCAGACCGATATGCTAATTGCTAAGCCCTTGAAGGCTGCCTCTAATCACATGATTTTTTTTTTTTTTTAATAAGAGTCTGTTTTTAATTACACCATAGTGTTCCAAGAATCAACACATGACAGTTTGCTAACAAAGATATAATAGATAATTATAAAGATTCTACATTTTTCCTGTTTAGCCCCGTGCCATTATGAACTTTTCAGAAGAAAAAAAAAAGAAGAAATTAGCTATTGTATCTCAGCTTCTATTCAGTTTCTTCTCATATACCTGATTGAATTAAAAACTAGGTTTATACATTGTTTAACAAAATATAGTATTCACATTATTTGGAGACATATTCACATCAACAATTATAGAAAACATAAATTTTATATCTGGTCGAAGGTCGACCCCCAAAGATTAGGATAAAAAAAAGCCAATTAAATAAACTTCCCCTCTCCTCCCCCGCCCCCTCCCCCCTCCGATTATTTTACCAAATACCTAGCAGGACTAGCTCTGAATTTTTTAATGGAAAGATCAAGTAGTCTATTTCTGTGCTTGAGAGTGTTTTTATAAATACTGCCCATTTGTTAAAGACATTTTTTATGTCTGACTCGCTGTCAATGTTGGTATCCTTTTGTTCCAGGATGCACTGCTTCTTCAGGCAGTTCCTAACGTCCAATATGCTTGGGATCGTTCGCATTTTCCATTTTTTAAAGATTAAGTATCTAGCTGCTAAAATAGAAAGAATTATTAATTTATCACTAGGCTGGTAGCCTGCTTTATTCCTCAGACAGAATATAATCTGATAAAGTGATAGAACCAGAGGGGAGATCTTCAGTGAGTTGTTTAGCCAGAATTCTAATTTAAACCAAAAATGTCTTATTTTTGGACATTTCCATAACATATGTATCAGATCAGCTGCAGGAAATGAACATTTGGGACATTTATTAAAGCTTGGAGCCTTTTTCAGGGGTGAAATATGCTTTGTGTATAAGTTTAACATGTGATTCTCTCCAGGTTGCTGAGAGTGTAGTCAATGCTACTTTATTAATGTATATTTGAAGAGTTTTTGAGTCAATGCTATTCTGTGGTATTAATAAATTCCAGGCTAATGCAATCTTCTCTAGGATTGAGGCACTCTTGTTAGAACCCAGAAGGTGGTAGCACAGGGTAATTGACATATGACCATTATTAGTTAACATGAGCCAACTTTCCAAGTTACCTATGACCCAACACCAGCCTACATATTTTATTAATTCAAGAACAAAGTGCCTTATTTGCAAATATGCAAAAAAGTCCTTATTAGTAATATTAAATTCCGTCTTCAGTTCCTCAAAATTTTTTATACATTTCCTTTCCCTGTCCACTAGAAGCCATACTCTATTTAAACCCAAATTATGCCATCTTTTAAAGATTGCAGAGTTTAGACCTGCTTGAAATTTTGGGTTCCCTTTCATGGGTAGATATTGAGAGGCCTTGCTATTTATTAATAGGAGATTACTTATTTTCTACCATGCTTTTAGTGGGTTTAAACAGATAATAAACAGTCACAGTCATGTGATCAGGGGGCTGGAAGAAGGTTCTTAGATACAAGGTGATCACAGAGGTAAAAAGTATATTAATATAAATGTGTTGGTTTTGCAAAACTGGGGAATGGGTAATAAAGGGATTGTCTATCTTTTAAAACAATAACAATTCTATTGTAGACTGTCCCTTTAATCTTAATAATGTCAAATACAGCATCACAAATAAAAGGCATTAGCAATTTTGAGTAATCCCAAGAGGTTAAAAAAATCTTCACTGTCAGAATAATTGGAAAACTGCTCTGAAAGACTAATTAACCAATAAGAAGCAGCAGCTACATCAGCAATATAGATAGCTGGCCTAAACAAATAACCTGCTTGCAGAAAGGCCCTTTTTTAAAAGGATTCTAACTTCCTATCTAAAAGGTCTTTAAAAGAAGCACTGTCTTCCAAAGGGATAGTAGTACGCTTAGCCAGAGTAGACATAGCCCCATCTACTTTAGGGACTCCTCCCACAGTTAAATATTAAAGGCATGTAAGGGGTATAACTTCTTAAAGTGATAGTAAAGTCCAAATTAAACTTTCATGATTCAGATAGGGCATGTAATTTTAAACAACTTTCCAATTTACTTAATCATCAAATTTGCTTTTTTCTCTTTTTTTGTTAAAATCTAAACCTAGGTAGGTTTATAGGCTGATTTTTGTACCAACTGGTCAAGTTATAATATATAATATAGAAATGTAGAATTTGAAATGTTATTTTCTGTATGTTCAACATTAACAGTGATATATTTAAAGGGATACAAAACCAAAATGTTTTATTTCATGATTCAGATAGAGAATGCAATTTTAAGTAACGTTCTAATTTACTCATATTATCAATTTTTCTTAGTTCTCTTGCTATCTTTATTTGAAAAGCAGGAATGTAAAGCTTAGAAGCCGGCCCATTATTGGTTCAGCACCTGGGTACTGCTTGCTGATTGGTGGCTAAATGTATCCAGGGTGCGGAACTTAAAATGGGCTTTACATTCCTGCTTTTCAAATAAAGATAGCAAGATAACAAAGAAAAATTGATAATAGGAGTAAATTAGAAAGTTTATTAAAATTGCATTCTCTATCTGAATCATGAAATAAAAAATGTGGGGTTAGTATCCCTTTAATGCAGTAGAATATATGGCAGGTATATGTCCTGTAAACTTTTAGATCAATTAGACACACATAAGATCATTAAAGACATTAAAAAAAATGAACCCAGTAGTACATAAAATGTCAATTCATAATACAGCCTGGGTGTTCCAAATGTAAACACACTAGAGGACTCTAGTGCAGGCGTTGTAATCAATCAGAAATCAAAAGATGTGCAGAAAGACATATGCTTCTCTCTAATAGATAATTGAGAAGGGGGTTCTATGTCTAGGAGGTATCCCTCCAACAAATGACTAAATGCACCTACTACTGAACTTGCGTATCACAAACTATGAGTGATGTCACTACTGGCAACTACTGGTAATGAACAGGAACTAAGATATAACTAAGACTTTACCAAGGATATTTATTTTTTTTGAATTTTTAATAATTTTATTTAAAAAAATAAAATAAAATAATAATAATAATGAAAAAGGATTTCTGAATATTTGTGGATTTCTACCTGTACTGAGTGTTATGTAAAAAGCTAAACAGTATAATCTGTTTCAAAATACATTTTTTCTTCTTCTTTTAAATATACATTTTTTTGAGGTTATAAGTAGATAATATCAAAGTTCTGAAAGCAAATTAAATACACAACAAAATGTACATATTGAATATCAGAATAACTAATACAAGTAATTGTCCAGCTATACAAATAGAAATTAACCTCAGATTTTTAATTTAGGAGTGTCCCCTTAAAATATTATGTAAAGACAAATAAAATAAATTCCCTCATTCATAGAGGCCTCTCTTGGGCACCCTAGACAAGAATTTAAGACAGAGTGGGGAATTTCAGGGGAAGAGATAAAATAACAAAATGGGCCACTTTTGGACCCCAGTTGAAGACTATTAGTTTGTGGGACATATTTACTTAAACCTTGAAAATTACATATGGATGTATGCAGCTTATCCACCTAGGCTTAGAATATTAATATAAGTGGGAGGATATGTGAATTAAGGAGATATCCAAGGATAATCCAGTAAACAAGTGAACAAGTGAACCGGCCGATGACATTTTAACAAATACCAAAAAGACAGCCATATTACGTGTCATATGCATAGCAAACATCTAAGTAATGCTGTGCTATTATATAGACAATGGTGGTGATTGTTATATATGCTCTTAGGAGAGAGAATCAGGGTATTGACTAAAATACTAGACAGAGACTAAGACATTCTATAGGGTCCATGGGCTAGCTAATAGGAAGAGAAAGTATAGTTAGTTATCCTGGTTATTTAGGATGTTAACAGAGAGGCCATCATTGTACTCTCTCTGAATGATCACATGGGGGAATGGCTCAACTAAATGGTTAAAAATATTAATGTTAGTAGGACCTCAAAGGGGTCCTGCCTTGGTGTAATGATATTATATTGGACCTCTATAAGAAAAATGTTAACTAAAATTACGCTATGTATAGTAATATAAAAAAAAGCGCATCTTCAAATATATTTTCTTATAACGCAACATCCAGTCACGGCACCTATCAGAACAGGTTAAGGTACTGAGTGAAAGTATTAAAGGGATACTCAATTTAAAATGAAACTTTCATTATTCAGATAGAGCATGCCATTTTAAACAACTTTCCAATTTACTTGCATTAACAAAATGTGCACAATCTTTTTATATTTAAACTTTTTGATTCACCAGCTCCTACTGAGCATGTGCAAGAATAAGTGTGTATGCATTTGTGAATGGCTGATGGCTGTCACATGGTACGTGTATGCATTTGTGATTGGCTGATGGCTGTCACATGGTACAGGGGGAGTGGAAAAAGAAATAACTTTTAAAATTGTCAGAAAAAAAATCTGCTACTCATTTGAAGTTCAGACTAAGTGCTATTGCATTGTCTTGTTATCTTGCATTAGTTGATTATGCAAATCTACTGTGTTGACTGGTCCTTTAAGGCAGGCAACCATAAATAGATTCAAGGCTTTACGGATTATTACCTTACACTTAGTTGATTATAGGTATTAGTAGATAGTTAACCTCAAAGAGAGAACATATTTCAAGCAGTATATGAACAAACCTTACAAAGAGTATGACCATAACTGAATAGGTGAGTTTATATTCATGGATTTATGTGCGATATAGCACGTATAGTACAGTGTCAACTCTGCAAGGCTATGTCTCATTATTCTCAAACCTTCGCTATGGCTAGAGAGTTAGGTGTTTGCACACCTCTATTAGCATGAAAGGGGGCTGAAGAGTAGCTGAATATATAGAAGTGCATAAACCTGAAACATTGCAAACATCACATATAATGTATAATTATATCTAGAGCCAAAACAAAAATATCCTGAACCATGTAACAAGTCAAAGTAAAAATGGACATAAACACTTAGGCGTATATTGTGTTAAAGATGCCATGTCCAATAGTGTCAGGATATCAGTATGCTGTCATTGTGTCTCATATCAAAGAGTCAACCCCTAGTGGTTTACATATACACCCCTTTTCTAGTGGTGTAAGTGGACCTAGTCTCTATTAATGCTTTTAAGAAAATGAAGAGTCTGTCCTAGTGTATGGAGTGAACTATGTCTCCTAGGGTAGTTCAGTGTTAAATATTAAATGTATCACATGCACGGGGCATGAAGGGGCTCAGTCTATGGGGCATGTAGGGGCTCAGTCTACTAGAACAGAAGAATGCCAATGCGTGCAATATACAATTTCTATTTTTTTAAGAACAGTGCAAAATACCTCAACCCACTAGTCAGCAATAACCCCTTCCCCGACAAGATAGTGTACTAAGGGGTAAACCTTGCTAGCAAAGATAGGAAGTTATAGGGTTCAGCTAGTGTAAAATACTATAGTGAGGATTAGCCTATATCTGCTCATTAGGGATAATACAGAACACTGTAGTAACAAGCGACACACATAAAACAGAATTTATGTTTACCTGATAAATTACTTTCTCCAACGGTGTGTCCGGTCCACGGCGTCATCCTTACTTGTGGGATATTCTCTTCCCCAACAGGAAATGGCAAAGAGCCCAGCAAAGCTGGTCACATGATCCCTCCTAGGCTCCGCCTTCCCCAGTCATTCGACCGACGTAAAGGAGGAATATTTGCATAGGAGAAATCATATGATACCGTGGTGACTGTAGTTAGAGAAAATAAATCATCAGACCTGATTAAAAAACCAGGGCGGGCCGTGGACCGGACACACCGTTGGAGAAAGTAATTTATCAGGTAAACATAAATTCTGTTTTCTCCAACATAGGTGTGTCCGGTCCACGGCGTCATCCTTACTTGTGGGAACCAATACCAAAGCTTTAGGACACGGATGATGGGAGGGAGCAAATCAGGTCACCTAGATGGAAGGCACCACGGCTTGCAAAACCTTTCTCCCAAAAATAGCCTCAGAAGAAGCAAAAGTATCAAATTTGTAAAATTTGGTAAAAGTGTGCAGTGAAGACCAAGTCGCTGCCTTACATATCTGATCAACAGAAGCCTCGTTCTTGAAGGCCCATGTGGAAGCCACGGCCCTAGTGGAATGAGCTGTGATTCTTTCAGGAGGCTGCCGTCCGGCAGTCTCATAAGCCAATCTGATGATGCTTTTAAGCCAAAAAGAGAGAGAGGTAGAAGTTGCTTTTTGACCTCTCCTTTTACCAGAATAAACAACAAACAAGGAAGATGTTTGTCTGAAATCCTTTGTAGCCTCTAAATAGAATTTTAGAGCACGAACTACATCCAAATTGTGCAACAAACGTTCCTTCTTTGAAACTGGATTCGGACACAAAGAAGGCACGACTATCTCCTGGTTAATATTTTTGTTAGAAACAACTTTCGGAAGAAAACCAGGTTTAGTACGCAAAACCACCTTATCTGCATGGAACACCAGATAAGGAGGAGAACACTGCAGAGCAGATAACTCTGAAACTCTTCTAGCAGAAGAAATTGCAACCAAAAACAAAACTTTCCAAGATAATAACTTGATATCAACGGAATGTAGGGGTTCAAACGGAACCCCCTGAAGAACTGAAAGAACTAAATTGAGACTCCAAGGAGGAGTCAAAGGTTTGTAAACAGGCTTGATTCTAACCAGAGCCTGAACAAAAGCTTGAACATCTGGCACAGCCGCCAGCTTTTTGTGAAGTAAAACAGATAAAGCAGAAATCTGTCCCTTCAAAGAACTTGCAGATAATCCTTTCTCCAAACCTTCTTGAAGAAAGGATAGAATCTTAGGAATTTTTATCTTGTTCCATGGGAATCCTTTAGATTCACACCAACAGATATATTTTTTCCATATTTTATGGTAGATTTTTCTAGTTACAGGCTTTCTAGCCTGAACAAGAGTATCAATGACAGAATCTGAGAACCCTCGCTTTGATAAAATCAAGCGTTCAATCTCCAAGCAGTCAGTTGGAGTGAGGCCAGATTCGGATGTTCGAACGGACCTTGAACAAGAAGGTCCTGTCTCAAAGGTAGCTTCCATGGTGGAGCCGATGACATATTCACCAGATCTGCATACCAAGTCCTGCGTGGCCACGCAGGAGCTATCAAGATCACCGATACCCTCTCCTGTTTGATCCTGGCTACCAGCCTGGGAATGAGAGGAAACGGTGGGAACACATAAGCTAGGTTGAAGCTCCAAGGTGCTACTAGTGCATCCACTAGAGTCGCCTTGGGATCCCTGGATCTGGACCCGTAGCAAGGAACCTTGAAGTTCTGACGAGACGCCATCAGATCCATGTCTGGAATGCCCCACAATTGAATTATTTGGGCAAAGATTTCCGGATGGAGTTCCCACTCCCCCGGATGAAATGTCTGACGACTCAGAAAATCCGCTTCCCAATTTTCCACTCCTGGGATGTGGATTGCAGACAAGTGGCAGGAGTGAGTCTCCGCCCATTGAATTATTTTGGTCACTTCTTCCATCGCCAGGGAACTCCTTGTTCCCCCCTGATGGTTGATATACGCAACAGTCGTCATGTTGTCTGATTGAAACCGTATGAATTTGGCCTTTGCTAGCTGAAGCCAAGCCTTGAGAGCATTGAATATCGCTCTCAGTTCCAGAATATTTATCGGGAGAAGAGATTCTTCCCGAGACCAAAGACCCTGAGCTTTCAGGGGTTCCCAGACCGCGCCCCAGCCCACCAGACTGGCGTCGGTCGTGACAATGACCCACTCTGGTCTGCGGAAGCTCATCCCTTGTGACAGGTTGTCCAGGGTCAGCCACCAACGGAGTGAATCTCTGGTCCTCTGATCTACTTGTATCGTCGGAGACAAGTCTGTATAATCCCCATTCCACTGACTGAGCATGCACAGTTGTAATGGTCTTAGATGAATTCGCGCAAAAGGAACTATGTCCATTGCCCCGACCATCAAACCTATTCCTTCCATGCACTGCGCTATGGAAGGAAGAAGAACAGAATGAAGTACTTGACAAGAGCTTAGAAGTTTTGATTTTCTGGCCTCTGTCAGAAAAATCCTCATTTCTAAGGAGTCTATTATTGTTCCCAAGAAGGGAACTCTTGTTGACGGAGATAGAGAACTTTTTTCTACGTTCACTTTCCACCCGTGAGATCTGAGAAAGGCCAGGACAATGTCCGTATGAGCCTTTGCTTGTGGTAGAGACGACGCTTGAATCAGTATGTCGTCCAAGTAAGGTACTACTGCAATGCCCCTTGGTCTTAGCACCGCTAGAAGGGACCCTAGTACCTTTGTGAAAATTCTTGGAGCAGTGGCTAATCCGAATGGAAGTGCCACAAACTGGTAATGCTTGTCCAGAAAGGCGAACCTTAGGAACCGATGATGTTCCTTGTGGATAGGAATATGTAGATACGCATCCTTTAAATCCACCGTGGTCATGAATTGACCTTCCTGGATGGTAGGAAGAATTGTCCGAATGGTTTCCATTTTGAACGATGGAACCTTGAGAAATTTGTTTAGGATCTTGAGATCTAAGATTGGTCTGAATGTTCCCTCTTTTTTGGGAACTATGAACAGATTGGAGTAGAATCCCAT
Source organism: Bombina bombina (assembly GCF_027579735.1). NCBI lineage: Eukaryota > Metazoa > Chordata > Amphibia > Anura > Bombinatoridae > Bombina > Bombina bombina. The sequence continues at coordinate 135,017,255 of NC_069505.1, read as the reverse complement.
CCCTTGTTCTCCTAATGGAACAGGATGATTCACTCCCATTTTTAACAGGTCTTCTACACAATGTAAGAATGCCTGTCTTTTTATGTGGTCTGAAGACAATTGAGACCTGTGGAACCTTCCCCTTGGGGGTAGCTCCTTGAATTCCAGAAGATAACCTTGGGAGACTATTTCTAGCGCCCAAGGATCCAGAACATCTCTTGCCCAAGCCTGAGCGAAGAGAGAAAGTCTGCCCCCCACCAGATCCGGTCCCGGATCGGGGGCCAACATCTCATGCTGTCTTGGTAGCAGTGGCAGGTTTCTTGGTCTGCTTACCTTTGTTCCAGTCTTGCACTGGCCTCCAGGCTGGCTTGGTTTGAGAAGTATTACCCTCTTGCTTAGAGGATGTAGAACTTGAGGCTGGTCCGTTTCTGCGAAAGGGACGAAAATTTGGTTTATTTTTAGCCTTAAAAGACCTATCCTGAGGAAGGGCGTGGCCCTTACCCCCAGTGATATCTGAAATAATCTCTTTCAAGTCAGGGCCAAACAGCGTTTTCCCCTTGAAAGGTATGTTAAGCAATTTGTTCTTGGAGGACGCATCCGCTGACCAAGACTTTAGCCAAAGCGCTCTGCGCGCCACAATAGCAAACCCTGAATTTTTCGCCGCTAATCTAGCTAATTGCAAAGTGGCGTCTAAGGTAAAAGAGTTAGCCAACTTGAGTGCTTGAACTCTGCCCATAACCTCCTCATAAGAGGATGCTTGATTGAGCGACTTTTCTAGTTCCTCGAACCAGAAACACGCTGCTGTAGTGACAGGAACAATGCATGAAATTGGTTGTAGAAGGTAACCTTGCTGAACAAACATCTTTTTAAGCAAACCCTCTAATTTTTTGTCCATAGGATCTTTAAAAGCACAACTATCTTCTATAGGGATAGTGGTGCGTTTGTTTAGAGTAGAAACCGCCCCCTCGACCTTGGGGACTGTCTGCCATAAGTCCTTCCTGGGGTCGACCATAGGAAATAATTTCTTAAATATAGGGGGAGGGACAAAAGGTATGCCGGGCCTTTCCCATTCTTTATTTACAATGTCCGCCACCCGCTTGGGTATAGGAAAAGCTTCGGGGGGCACCGGGACCTCTAGGAACCTGTCCATTTTACATAATTTCTCTGGAATGACCAAATTGTCACAATCATCCAGAGTAGATAACACCTCCTTAAGCAGAGCGCGGAGATGTTCCAATTTAAATTTAAATGTAATAACATCAGGTTCAGCTTGTTGAGAAATTTTTCCTGAATCTGAAATTTCTCCCTCAGACAAAACCTCCCTAGCCCCTTCAGACTGGTGTAAGGGCATGTCAGAACCATTATCATCAGCGTCCTCATGCTCTTCAGTATCTAAAACAGAGCAGTCGCGCTTTCGCTGATAAGTGGGCATTTTGGCTAAAATTGTTTTTAATAGAATTATCCATTACAGCCGTTAATTGTTGCATAGTAAGGAGGATTGGCGCACTAGATGTACTAGGGGCCTCCTGAGTGGGCAAGACTGGTGTAGACATAGAAGGGGATGATGCAGTACCATGCTTACTCCCCTCACTTAAGGAATCGTTTTGGGCAACATTATTATCAGTGGTATCATTGTCCCTACTTTGTTTGTCACATTTATCACATATATTTAAATGGATAGGAACCTTGGCTTCCGAACATACAGAACATCGTCTATCTGATAGTTCAGACATGTTAATAGGCATAAACTTGGTAACAAAGCACAAAAAAACGTTTTAAAATAAAACCGTTACTGTCTCTTTAAATTTTAAACTGAACACACTTTTTTACTGAATATACGCAAAAGTATGAAGGAAATGTTCAAAATTCACCAAAATTTCACCACAGTGTCATAAAGCCTTAAAAGTATTGCACACCAAATTTGAAAGCTTTAACTCTTAAAATAACGGAACCGGAGCCGTTTTTACATTTAACCCCTATACAGTCCCTGGTATCTGCTTTGCTGAGACCCAACCAAGCCCAGAGGGGAATACAATACCAAATGACGCCTTCAATAAGCTTTTTCAGTGGATCTGAGCTCCTCACACATGCATCTGCATGCCTTGCTTCTCAAAAACAACTGCGCATTAGTGGCGCGAAAATGAGGCTCTGCCTATGACTAGAAAACATAATTTATGCTTACCTGATAAATTCCTTTCTTCTGTAGTGTGATCAGTCCACGGGTCATCATTACTTCTGGGATATTACTCCTCCCCAACAGGAAGTGCAAGAGGATTCACCCAGCAGAGCTGCATATAGCTCCTCCCCTCTACATCACTCCCAGTCATTCGACCAAGGACCAACGAGAAAGGAAAAGCCAAGGGTGAAGTGGTGACTGGAGTATAAATCAAAAAATATTTACCTGCCTTAAAAACAGGGCGGGCCGTGGACTGATCACACTACAGAAGAAAGGAATTTATCAGGTAAGCATAAATTATGTTTTCTTCTGTTAAGTGTGATCAGTCCACGGGTCATCATTACTTCTGGGATACCAATACCAAAGCAAAAGAACACGGATGACGGGAGGGATAGGCAGGCTCTTTATACAGAAGGAACCACTGCCTGAAGAAACTTTCTCCCAAAAATAGCCTCCGATGAAGCAAAAGTGTCAAATTTGTAAAATTTGGAAAAAGTATGAAGCGAAGACCAAGTTGCAGCCTTGCAAATCTGTTCAACAGAGGCCTCATTCTTGAAGGCCCAAGTGGAAGCCACAGCTCTAGTAGAATGAGCTGTAATTCTTTCAGGAGGCTGCTGTCCAGCAGTCTCATAAGCTAAACGAATTATGCTACGAAGCCAAAAAGAAAGAGAGGTAGCGGAAGCTTTTTGACCTCTCCTCTGCCCAGAGTAAATGACAAACAGAGAAGACGTTTGTCGAAATTCCTTAGTTGCCTGTAAGTAAAATTTTAGAGCACGGACTACATCCAGGTTGTGCAGTAGACGTTCCTTCTTTGAAGAAGGATTTGGGCATAAGGAAGGAACAACAATCTCTTGATTGATATTCCTGTTAGTAACTACCTTAGGTAAGAACCCAGGTTTAGCACGCAGGACTACCTTATCCGAATGAAAAATCAAATAAGGAGAATCACAATGTAAGGCTGATAATTCAGAGACTCTTCGAGCCGAGGAAATAGCCATTAAAAATAGAACTTTCCAAGATAACAACTTTATATCAATGGAATGAAGGGGTTCAAACGGAACGCCCTGTAAAACATTAAGAACAAGGTTTAAACTCCATGGTGGAGCAACAGTTTTAAACACAGGCTTAATTCTGGCCAAAGCCTGACAAAAAGCCTGGACGTCAGGAACTTCTGACAGACGTTTGTGTAACAGAATGGACAGAGCTGAGATCTGTCCCTTTAATGAACTAGCAGATAAACCCTTTTCTAAACCTTCTTGTAGAAAAGACAATATCCTAGGAATCCTAACCTTACTCCAAGAGTAACCTTTGGATTCACACCAATATAGGTATTTACGCCATATCTTATGGTAAATCTTTCTGGTAACAGGTTTCCTAGCCTGTATTAAGGTATCAATAACTGACTCAGAAAATCCACGTCTTGATAAAATCAAGCGTTCAATTTCCAAGCAGTCAGCTTCAGAGAAGTTAGATTTTGATGTTTGAAGGGACCCTGTATCAGAAGGTCCTGTTTCAGAGGTAGAGACCAAGGTGGACAGGATGACATGTCCACCAGGTCTGCATACCAAGTCCTGCGTGGCCACGCAGGTGCTATTAGAATCACTGATGCTCTCTCTTGTTTGATTCTGGCAATCAATCGAGGAAGCAACGGGAAGGGTGGAAACACGTAAGCCATCCTGAAGTCCCAAGGTGCTGTCAGAGCATCTATCAGGACTGCTCCTGGATCCCTGGATCTGGACCCGTAACGAGGAAGCTTGGCGTTCTGTCGAGACGCCATGAGATCTATCTCTGGTTTGCCCCAACGTCGAAGTATTTGGGCAAAGACCTCCGGATGAAGTTCCCACTCCCCCGGATGAAAAGTCTGACGACTTAAGAAATCCGCCTCCCAGTTCTCCACTCCCGGGATGTGGATTGCTGACAGGTGGCAAGAGTGAGACTCTGCCCAGCAAATTATCTTTGATACTTCCATCATAGCTAGGGAGCTTCTTGTCCCTCCCTGATGGTTGATGTAAGCTACAGTCGTGATGTTGTCCGACTGAAACCTGATGAACCCCCGAGTTGTCAACTGGGGCCAAGCCAGGAGGGCATTGAGAACTGCTCTCAATTCCAGAATGTTTATTGGCAGGAGACTCTCCTGACTCCATTGTCCCTGAGCCTTCAGAGAATTCCAGACGGCACCCCAACCTAGAAGGCTGGCGTCTGTTGTTACAATTGTCCAGTCTGGTCTGCTGAATGGCATCCCCCTGGACAGATGTGGCCGAGAAAGCCACCATAGAAGAGAATTTCTGGTCTCTTGATCCAGATTCAGAGAAGGGGATAAGTCTGAGTAATCCCCATTCCACTGACTTAGCATGCACAGTTGCAGTGGTCTGAGGTGTAAGCGTGCAAAGGGTACTATGTCCATTGCCGCTACCATTAAGCCGATTACCTCCATGCATTGAGCCACTGACGGGTGTTGAATGGAATGAAGGGTGCGGCAAGCACTTTGAAGTCTTGTTAGCCTGTCCTCTGTCAGGTAAATCTTCATTTCTACAGAATCTATAAGAGTCCCCAGGAAGGGAACTCTTGTGAGTGGAACGAGTGAACTTTTCTTTTCGTTCACCTTCCATCCATGTGACCTTAGAAATGCCAGCACTAACTCTGTATGAGACTTGGCAGTTTGAAAGCTTGAAGCTTGTATCAGAATGTCGTCTAGGTATGGAGCTACCGAGATTCCCCGCGGTCTTAGTACCGCCAGAAGAGCACCCAGAACCTTTGTGAAGATTCTTGGAGCTGTAGCCAATCCGAATGGAAGAGCCACAAACTGGTAATGCCTGTCTAGGAAGGCAATCCTTAGGTACCGATAATGATCTTTGTGAATCGGTATGTGAAGGTAAGCATCTTTTAAATCTACAGTGGTCATGTATTGACCCTCTTGGATCATAGGTAAAATTGTCCGAATAGTCTCCATCTTGAACGATGGAACTCTTAGGAATTTGTTTAGGATCTTTAAGTCCAGGATTGGTCTGAAAGTTCCCTCTTTTTTGGGAACCACAAACAGATTTGAGTAAAACCCCTGTCCCTGTTCCGATCGTGGAACTGGATGGATTACTCCCATTAACAAGAGCTCTTGTACGCAGCGTAGAAACGCCTCTTTCTTTGTCTGGATTGTTGACAATCTTGACAGATGAAATCTCTCTCTTGGAGGAGAGTATTTGAAGTCCAGAAGGTATCCCTGAGATATTATCTCTAGCGCCCAGGGATCCTGAACATCTCTTGCCCAAGCCTGGGCGAAGAGAGAAAGTCTGCCCCCCACTAGATCCGATCCCGGATCGGGGGCCCTCAATTCATGCTGTTTTAGGGGCAGCAGCAGGTTTCCTAGTCTGCTTGCCCTTGTTCCAGGACTGGTTAGGTTTCCAGCCTTGTCTGTAGCGAGCAACAGCTCCTTCCTGTTTTGGTGCAGAGGAAGTTGATGCTGCTCCTGCTTTGAAATTACGAAAGGAACGAAAATTAGACTGTCTAGTCTTGGCTTTGGCTTTGTCCTGAGGCAGGGCATGGCCTTTACCTCCTGTAATGTCAGCGATAATCTCTTTCAACCCGGGCCCGAATAAGGTCTGCCCTTTGAAAGGTATATTAAGCAATTTAGACTTAGAAGTAACATCAGCTGACCAGGATTTTAGCCACAGCGCCCTGCGTGCCTGAATGGCGAATCCTGAATTTTTCGCCGTAAGTTTAGTAAGATGTACTACGGCCTCCGAAATGAATGAATTAGCTAGTTTAAGGACTCTAAGCCTGTCCGTAATGTTCCAGAGTAGCTGAACCAATGTTCTCTTCCAGAGACTCAATCCAGAATGCCGCTGCAGCCGTGATCGGCGCAATGCATGCAAGGGGTTGCAATATAAAACCTTGTTGAACAAACATTTTCTTAAGGTAACCCTCTAACTTTTTATCCATTGGATCTGAAAAAGCACAGCTATCCTCCACCGGGATAGTGGTACGCTTAGCTAAGGTAGAAACTGCTCCCTCCACCTTAGGGACCGTTTGCCATAAGTCCCTTGTGGTGGCGTCTATTGTTAACATTTTTCTAAATATCGGAGGGGGTGAGAACGGCACACCGGGTCTATCCCACTCCTTAGTAACAATTTCAGTAAGTCTCTTAGGTATAGGAAAAACCTCAGTACTCGTCGGTACCGCAAAATATTTATCCAACCTACACATTTTCTCTGGTATTGCAACTGTGTTACAATCATTCAGAGCCGCTAACACCTCCCCTAGTAATACACGGAGGTTTTCCAGTTTAAATTTAAAATTTGAAATATCTGAATCCAGTCTGTTTGGATCAGAACCGTCACCCACAGAATGAAGTTCTCCGTCCTCATGTTCTGCCACCTGTGACGCAGTGTCTGACATGGCCCTAATATTATCAGCGCACTCTGTTCTCACCCCAGAGTGATCACGCTTACCTCTTAGTTCTGGTAATTTAGCCAAAACCTCAGTCATAACAGTAGCCATATCCTGTAATGTGATTTGTAATGGCCGCCCAGATGTACTCGGCGCTACAATATCACGCACCTCCCTCTGAGCGGGAGATGTAGGTACTGACACGTGAGGCGAGTTAGTCGGCATAACTCTCCCCTCGTTGTTTGGTGAAATTTGTTCAATTTGTACAGATTGACTTTTATTTAAAGTAGCATCAATACAGTTAGTACATAAATTTCTATTGGGCTCCACTTTGGCATTGCAACAAATGACACAGGTATCATCCTCTGAATCAGACATGTTTAACACACTAGCAAATAAACTTGCAACTTGGAAATACAATTCAATTAGAATAATATTAAAATGTACTGTGCCTTTAAGAAGCACAGAAGATCTATGACAGCTGAAAATTAATAAATTGAAACAGTTATAGCCTCAATCCTTGTAAACAACACAACTTTAGCAAAGGTTTAATCCCATTAGCAAAGATAACAAATTCTGAAAGCAGGAAACAAATTACAGAATAAACGTTTTTTATCTCAGTCAAACTATAATTCTCACAGCTCTGCTGAGAGAAATTACCTCCCTCAAAATAAGTTTTGAAGACCCCTGAGCTCTGTAGAGATGAACCGGATCATGCAGGGAATACAATGAGTTGCTGACTGAAATATTTGATGCATAGAAAAAGCGCCAAAAAACGGCCCCTCCCCCTCACACACAGCAGTGAGGGAGAACAGAAACTGTCAGAAAAACAGATTAAGCAACTGCCAAGTGGAAAAATAGTGCCCAAACATTTATTCACACAGTACCTCAGCAAATGAAAACGATTTTACATTCCAGCAAAAACGTTAAACATAATCTCTAGTTATTAAACAGCTTTATGTATTTCTTACAGTGTAATTCTAGTGAAGTACCATTCCCCACAATACTGAAGTGTAAAGTATACATACATGACATTATATCGGTATGGCAGGATTTTCTCATCAATTCCATTGTCAGAAAATAAAAACTGCTACATACCTCTATGCAGATTCATCTGCCCGCTGTCCCCTGATCTGAAGTTTACCTCACTCCTCAGATGGCCGAGAACAGCAATATGATCTTAACTACTCCGGCTAAAATCATAGCAAAACTCTGGTAGATTCTTCTTCAAACTCTGCCAGAGAGGTAATAACACACTCCGGTGCTATTTTAAAATAACAAACTTTTGATTGAAGATATAAAACTAAGTATAATCACCATAGTCCTCTCACACATCCTATCTAGTCGTTGGGTGCAAGAGAATGACTGGGAGTGATGTAGAGGGGAGGAGCTATATGCAGCTCTGCTGGGTGAATCCTCTTGCACTTCCTGTTGGGGAGGAGTAATATCCCAGAAGTAATGATGACCCGTGGACTGATCACACTTAACAGAAGAAAAGGCCCCCAGTGAAAAAGGTGTCCAATACAGTGCCTGTCCGTTTTTTTAACAATTTGCCAAGATTAAAATAACTCTCCTAAGTTATAAACCATTAAACATGCTTATATAGTAATCGTTTTGGCCCAGAAAAATGTCTACCAGTCTTTAAAGCCCTTGTGAAGCCCTTGTATTCTTATATTGAAAATTAAGAAAATGGCTTACCGGATCCCATAGGGAAAATGACAGCTTCCAGCATTACATAGTCTTGTTAGAAATGTGTCATACCTCAAGCAGCAAAAGTCTGCTCACTGTTTCCCCCAACTGAAGTTAATTCCTCTCAACAGTCCTGTGTGGAAACAGCCATCGATTTTAGTAACGGTTGCTAAAATCATTTTCCTCTTACAAACAGAAATCTTCATCTCTTTTCTGTTTCAGAGTAAATAGTACATACCAGCACTATTTTAAAATAACAAACTCTTGATTGAAGAATAAAAACTACATTTAAACACCAAAAAACTCTGAGCCATCTCCGTAGAGATGTTGCCTGTGCAACGGCAAAGAGAATGACTGGGGAAGGCGGAGCCTAGGAGGGATCATGTGACCAGCTTTGCTGGGCTCTTTGCCATTTCCTGTTGGGGAAGAGAATATCCCACAAGTAAGGATGACGCCGTGGACCGGACACACCTATGTTGGAGAAATAGAACGTGATAAAAGAAGAATGTCCTGGAATTGTCCAAACTATGGAGGTCTCTTGGATCACCCACATACCTCCTGACATATGTATAGAGTTCCATCTAACTTATCTGTCAGGAGTTTAGTGTTACCAGGAAACAATAACTTCCATCTGACCATTCAGTCTTCATACATTTTAGCAATAACCAATAGTATAGTTCGTGGGGGCCCATCACCAAAAACCTCCTCTAGTTATGACACAAAGTTAGGAAGCTGTCGATTCAGATCTCACCCGATGCCCATACGGAGGCACAGCTGCTCAGCATGAAAGAACCCTCTCCGCATTGTTCTGAACAACAGCAGGGCCATTGATGACCAAAGTCCATTTGACCCGGGTGATCGCCACGTCGATGCTTCCGCCGTGTGGAGTAAAGGTAAGGCACCCTCTCTTAGGTCTCTAGGCAGATTAAGTGGGCTACCTCGGTCAAATATCCCGGCCAGAATTTTCACAGGTAGAAGGGTAGCAAGATCGATTTTCCGTTTCACCTCCACAGCCTTTTCTGCTTCACAGCGAAATTGATGACCGGCCCACTCCACAGCCGGATCAGATTTATTCTTTACCTCCGACTTTGCTACCAGTAAACTCCCCTCCCATGTGGTGTCGGGTCTTGCAGATTCTGGCCATTCTCCCAAAGTCATAGGTCTCCTCATCTGGGGGTGTCGCAGAGGCAGATATTCCTTTGGGGATGCGTGGGTTAGTTTCCCCTGCAGGTAGGGGACAGGGACCTCCAACACATTTTCATCTTGTAAGGCATAGGATTACCAGTTATGGTCAAACTTGTGTGCTCCAAATTTACCCGCTTACTGTTTTGGGCAGTCATCAGGATAACACATAACTATTGTTCTAGGCTCTGAAAATGTTCTTCAATGAGCCGGGTCACTGTCAACTCCCATCTACGCAGACCCTCCATTTTGAAGTGAGTAATAGGTAGATTGCCAGGTAGCAGAGTCCCAGATTATGCTTTAGTATTTAGGGATAATCCTGTTACAGGATTGCTTAACCCCAGAGGGGTGGGGGGGGGGAGATAATTTTGCGGCAGCCCCAGACCTATGAATCACGACTCACACAGACTTTGGATAGTGAGATCCGTACTTTTCTTTAATGTGGCAGTTGTAAAATGGCTGCTAGGCCTGAGGAGATTTGTGTCTCACAGCTGTCTCAGAGAGCATAGGTAAGGACGCAGTCAGAACATCCACTCGTATCATCTGTCGGATCTCGGTGAAACAGATGAGCACTAGAAAATAAAATAGTGTAGATTTTCTGATAAAAAAAAACATACAAAATCTATCTGGTATCAGGAACTTCACACAGACGCGTCCTACCGCACTGAGAGCGGGCTCCGCCCCCCAAGGATATTTCTTTCTAATACAGCAACAGAACCCTTTATCAAAAAAAAATCTTAAAAATGTATTAACTCTATGGATTCCCTACTATGGAGCATTTACTTACTTTAGGAGTCTACTGACTGCTAAAAAACATAATTTATGCTTACCTGATAAATTTATTTCTCTTGTAGTGTGTTCAGTCCACGGGTCATCCATTACTTATGGGATATATTCTCCTTCCCAACAGGAAGTTGCAAGAGGATCACCCAAGCAGAGCTGCTATATAGCTCCTCCCCTCACATGTCATATCCAGTCATTCGACCGAAACAAGACGAGAAAGGAGAAACTATAAGGTGCAGTGGTGACTGGAGTTATAATTTTAAAATTTAGAACCTGCCTTAAAAAGACAGGGCGGGCCGTGGACTGAACACACTACAAGAGAAATAAATTTATCAGGTAAGAATAAATTATGTTTTCTCTTGTTAAGTGTGTTCAGTCCACGGGTCATCCATTACTTATGGGATACCAATACCAAAGCCAAGTACACGGATGATGGGAGGGACAAGGCAGGAACATTAAACAGAAGGAACCACTGCCTGTAGAACCTTTCTCCCAAAACCAGCCTCCGAAGAAGCGAAAGTGTCAAATTTGTAAAATTTGGAAAAAGTATGAAGTGAAGACCAAGTTGCAGCCTTGCAAATCTGTTCAACAGAGGCCCCATTCTTAAAGGCCCAGGTGGAAGCCACAGCTCTAGTGGAATGAGCTGTAATTATTTCAGGAGGCTGCTGTCCAGCAGTCTCATAGGCTAAACGTATTATGCTACGAAGCCAAAAAGAGAGAGAGGTAGCCGAAGCCTTTTGACCTCTCCTCTGTCCAGAGTAAACGACAAACAGAGAAGAAGTTTGTCTAAAATCTTTAGTTGCCTGTAAGTAGAACTTCAGAGCACGGACCACGTCTAGATTATGCAAAAGACGTTCCTTCTTTGAAGAAGGATTAGGACATAATGATGGAACAACAATCTCTTGATTGATATTCCTGTTAGAAACAACCTTAGGTAAAAACCCAGGTTTAGTACGCAGTACTACCTTGTCTGAATGAAAGATCAGATAAGGAGAATCACAATGTAAGGCAGATAACTCAGAGACTCTTCGAGCCGAGGAAATAGCCATCAAAAACAAAACTTTCCAAGATAAAAGCTTAATATCAATGGAATGAAGGGGTTCAAACGGAACACCCTGAAGAACTTTAAGAACCAAGTTTAAGCTCCACGGAGGAGCAACAGCTTTAAACACAGGCTTAATTCTAGCCAAAGCCTGACAAAAAGCCTGGACGTCTGGATTCTCTGCCAGACGTTTGTGTAAAAGAATAGACAGAGCTGAAATCTGTCCCTTTAGCGAACTAGCGGATAAACCCTTTTCTAAACCCTCTTGTAGAAAAGCCAATATCCTAGGAATCCTAACCTTACTCCATGAGTAACTCTTGGATTCGCACCAATATAAATATTTACGCCATATCTTATGGTAAATTTTTCTGGTCACAGGTTTCCGAGCCTGTATTAATGTATCAATAACCGAATCCGAAAACCCACGCTTTGATAGAATCAAGCGTTCAATTTCCAGGCAGTCAGCCTCAGAGAAATTAGGTTTGGATGGTTGAAAGGACCCTGAATTAGAAGGTCCTGCCTCAGAGGTAGAGACCATGGTGGACAGGACGACATGTCCACTAGGTCTGCATACCAGGTCCTGCGTGGCCACGCAGGCGCTATCAGAATTACCGATGCCCTCTCCTGTTTGATCCTGGCAATCAGTCGAGGTAGCAACGGAAATGGTGGAAACACATAAGCTATGTTGAAAACCCAAGGGGTTGCTAATGCATCTACCAGCACCGCTCCCGGGTCCCTGGACCTGGATCCGTAATAAGGAAGCTTCGCGTTCTGGCGAGATGCCATGAGATCCAGATCCGGTTTGCCCCAACGACGAATCAGTTGAGCAAATACCTCCGGGTGAAGTTCCCACTCTCCCGGATGAAAAGTCTGGCGACTTAGGAAATCCGCCTCCCAGTTCTCTACGCCTGGGATGTAAATCGCTGACAGGTGGCAAGAGTGAGACTCTGCCCAGCGAATTATCTTCAAGACTTCCAACATCGCTAGGGAACTCATGGTTCCCCCTTGATGATTGATGTAAGCCACAGTCGTGATATTGTCCGACTGAAATCTGATGAACCTCAGTTTTGCTAACTGAGGCCAAGCTAGAAGAGCATTGAATATTGCTCTTAATTCTAGAATGTTTATTGGAAGGAGTTTCTCCTCCTGAGTCCACGATCCCTGAGCCTTCAGGGAATTCCAGACTGCTCCCCAGCCTAGAAGGCTGGCATCCGTTGTTACAATCGTCCAATCTGGTCTGCGAAAGGTCATTCCTTTGGACAGATGAACCGGTGACAACCACCAGAGAAGAGAATCTCTGGTCTCCTGGTCCAGATTTAGCAAAGGGTACATATCTGAGTAATCCCCGTTCCATTGACTGAGCATGCATAGTTGCAGCGGTCTGAGATGCAGGCGCGCAAATGGCACTATGTCCATTGCTGCGACCATTAAGCCGATTACCTCCATGCACTGAGCTACTGATGGGCTTGGAACGGAATGAAGGACACGGCAAGCATTGAGAATATTTGATAACCTGGACTCCGTCAGGTAAATCTTCATCTCTACAGAATCTATAAGAGTCCCTAGAAAAGGAACCCTTGTGAGTGGTAACAGAGAACTCTTTTCCACGTTCACTTTCCACCCATGCGACCTCAGAAATGCTAGAACTATCTCTGTATGAGACTTTGCATTCTGAAAACTTGACGCATGTATCAGAATGTCGTCTAGGTACGGAGCCACCGCTATGCCTCGTGGTCTTAGTACCGCCAGAAGTGAGCCCAGAACCTTCGTAAAAATTCTCGGGGCCGTGGCTAACCCGAAGGGAAGAGCCACAAACTGGTAATGCCTGTCGAGAAAGGCAAACCTCAGGTACCGATAATGATCTTTGTGAATCGGTATGTGAAGGTAAGCATCCTTTAAGTCCACTGTGGTCATATATTGACCCTCTTGGATCATGGGTAGGATGGTTCGAATGGTTTCCATCTTGAACGATGGTACCCTTAGGAATTTGTTTAAGATCTTTAAGTCCAAGATTGGTCTGAAGGTTCCCTCTTTTTTGGGAACCACAAATAGATTTGAGTAAAATCCTTGTCCCTGTTCCGATCGCGGAACTGAGTGGATCACTCCCATGATTAAGAGGTCTTGTACACATTGTAGAAATGCCTCTCTCTTTACTAGGTTTGTTGATAACCTCGATAGATGGAACCTCCCTTGTGGAGGAGAGGTTTTGAAATCCAGAAGGTATCCCTGAGATATAATCTTCAACGTCCAGGGATCCTGCACATCACTTGGTTTGGCCCTGTCCTGAGGAAGGGCGTGGCCCATACCTCCCGTAATGTCAGCAATAATTTCCTTCAAGCCGGGCCCGAATAAGGTCTGCCCTTTGAAAGGAATGTTAAGTAGCTTAGATTTGGAAGTTACATCCGCTGACCAGGATTTAAGCCAGAGCGCTCTGCGCGCCTGTATGGCGAATCCGGAATTTTTAGCCGTAAGTTTGGTTAGATGTACTACGGCATCTGAAACAAACGCATTAGCTTGCTTAAGGGTTCTAACTTTGCTCAAAGCCTCATCCAATGGCGCTGTGCGAATCGCCTCTTCCAGAGACTCAAACCAGAATGCCGCTGCAGCCGTGACAGGCGCAATGCATGCAAGAGGCTGCAATATAAAACCCTGTTGAACAAACATTTTCTTAAGATAACCCTCTAATTTTTTATCCATTGGATCTGAGAAAGCACAGCTATCCTCCACCGGGATAGTGGTACGCTTGGCTAAAGTAGAAACTGCTCCCTCCACCTTAGGGACCGTCTGCCATAAGTCTCGTGTGGTGGCGTCTATAGGAAACATTTTTCTAAATATCGGGGGAGGGGAAAAAGGCACACCGGGTCTATCCCACTCCTTACTAATAATTTCTGTAAGTCTTTTTGGTATAGGAAAGACGTCAGTACACACCGGTACCGCATAGTATCTATCCAACCTACACATTTTCTCTGGAATTGCCACCGTGTCGCAATCATTCAGAGCCGCTAATACCTCCCCTAGTAACACACGGAGGTTCTCAAGCTTAAATTTAAAATTTGAAATTTCTGAATCCGGTCTCCCCGGATCAGAACCGTCACCGACAGAATGAAGCTCACCGTCCTCATGTTCTGCAAATTGTGACGCAGTATCAGACATGGCTCTCGTGTCATCAGCGCGCTGTGTCCTTAACCCAGAGCTATCGCGCTTGCCCCTTAATTCGGGCATATTATATAATACTTCTTTCATAACATTAGCCATATCATGTAAAGTGATTTGTAAGGGCCTAGATGTACTTGGCGTCTCAATCTTACGCATCTCCCGAGCGGGAGACGCAGGTACTGACACGTGAGGAGAGTTAGGCGGCATAACTTCCCCCTCGTTGTCTGGTGATAGTTTCTCTATCGGTACAGATTGACTTTTATTCAAAGCAATATCAATACAATTGGTACACATCGTTCTATTGGGCTCCACATTGGCTTTTGAACATGATGAACAAACAGTTTCCTCTGAATCAGACATGTTTAAACAGACTTAGCAATGAAACTAGCAAGCTTGGAAATCACTTTCAATAAGTTTACAAGCAATATAAAAAACGCTGCAGCGCTTCAAAAATACAGATATAATTAAACAATTCTTAACAAGAAGTCTATTATTAGCAGAGGATTGCACCCATTAGCAAAAGGATGATTAACCCCTCAATACCCAAAATGGATAAAACGGATATCAATTAAGATTTAACGCTTTTAATCACAGTCAAACACACTGTCACGGATCTGCTGTGACTGATTACCTCCCTCAAAAATGAATTTTGCAGACCCCTGAGCTCTCTAGAGACGTCCTGGATCAAGGAGGAAGAAGCAGGAAGACTGTGCTAGAATTTTAACTGCGCAACAAGGCGCTAAAATAAGGTCCCTCCCACTCCTATTACAACAGTGGGAGCCCTGATATAACGGTTTCCATGCAGAAAATATATGTTAGCCATGTGGAAAAAAATCATGCCCAAAGAGATTTATCACCAAAGTACCTCACAAAAACGAATAACATGCCAGTAAACGTTTTATTAAAAAACAACATTTTCCAATGTCATGCAAAGTTATCACTAAGCCTGCTACCAGTCGCTACCACTGCAGATAAGGCTTAAGTATTATTTCAGTTTTAACAGTATTTTCTCAGTCAAATTCTAGTCCCTAGAAAATAACTCGACTGCGCATACATTTATCAGCCTGATACCAGTTGCCACTACTGCATTTAAGGCTGTACTTACATCATACGGTAACAGCAGTATTTTCTTAGTCAATTCCATTCCCGGAAAATAATGTACTGCACATACCTCATTTGCGGAGGACCCCGCATGCTATTCCCAGTTTCTGAAGTTACCCCACTCCTCAGAATGTCGAGAACAGCCAGTGGATCTTAGTTACGCCTGCTAAGATCATAGAAAAAAACGCAGGCAGTTTCTTCTTCCAAATACTGCCTGAGATAGAAAAACAGCACACTCCGGTGCCATTTAAAATAACAAACTTTTGATTGAAGAATAGTTAAGTAAAAACTCCAGCTCCTCTCGCGACCTCCTTCTTTGTTGAGGGTTGCAAGAGAATGACTGGGTATGACATGTGAGGGGAGGAGCTATATAGCAGCTCTGCTTGGGTGATCCTCTTGCAACTTCCTGTTGGGAAGGAGAATATATCCCATAAGTAATGGATGACCCGTGGACTGAACACACTTAACAAGAGAAAAAAGTGACTACACTTATATACAAAATCTATGTTTTCTATGCTCTCAATAAAGTAATCCAAAGTAATTTGAATACATCTTAAAGAGTTTGTATGGAAGATACCAGAGAACATTTATTTTATGAATAGGGTTAGGTCACCTTTAAAATGTATTTCTGTTGCCTAGATATATACCTACCAAGATCCATATACAGAGTAGGAGTGAAAAGTAACTGCATACACAGCACTTATAGCTCCCTTTGCCTGCTGTATTTGGGGATTTATATAATATCTTACTTAATCAACTTTGGATGTCTGGTATCCAGACTATGGGGCATATTTATCAAGGTCTGGCGGACCTGATCCGACACTGCGGATCAGGTCCGCCAAACCTTGCTGAATACGGCGAGCAATACGCTTGCCATATTTAGCATTACACCAGCAGCTCACAAGAGCTGCTTGTGCAACGCCGCCCCCTGCAGACTAGCAGCCAATAGGCCGCCAGCAGGGGGTGTCAATCAACCCGATCGTACTCGGTCGGGTTGATTTCCGGCGATGTCTGTCCGCCTGCTCAGAGCAGGCGGACAGGTTATGGAGCAGCAGTCTTTGTGACCGCTGCTTCATAACTGCTGTTTCTGACGAGCCTGCAGGCTCGCCAGAAACACGGGCATCAAGCTCCATTCGAAGCTTGATACATATGCCCCTAAGGCTCTTTTTCTTCTTCTCACAGCAATCTGATGTTACGTACAAGACGAGGCATAGGGGCATATGTATCAAGCTCCGAATGGAGCTTGAGGCCCGTGTTTCTGGCGAGCCTGCAGGCTCACCAGAAACAGCAGTTGTGAAGCAGCGGTCACAAAGACTGCTGCTCCATAACATGTCCGCCTGCTCTGAGCAGGCGGACAGACATCGCCGGAAATCAACCCGATCGAGTACGATCGGGTTGATTGACACCCCCTGCTGGCGGCCTATTGGCCGCGAGTCTGCAGGGGGCGGCGTTGCACCAGCAGCTCTTATGAGCTGCTGGTGCAATGCTGAATAGGGCAAGCGTATTGCTCGCCGTATTCAGCGAGGTCTGGCGGACCTGATCCACAGTGTCGGATCAGGTCCGCCAGACCTTGATAAATATGCCCCTTAATATCAATTGGTATTGTCTTTGATACCAGCCAATCCCAGGGTACACAGGCTAAATAGACTGCTCAGTACAGGGAATAAGAACAACTACTCTGTTTTCCAAATGGTTGATACATTTTTACACAATTCTCACTGAGTGTTAAAGTAATAGAGTAATTATTAGCACTTTCACGTTGTGTAGTGTATGTACATTTTTGTCTGGGTTTATTTGTGTTCTCAAGGAAAGATTTATTTCACAAGGTAAAGGTAATTGTCATGTCATGCCGCCCAAGCAAAAAGAAAAAAAAAGTTAGTGAGCTAATTGATAATAGTCCAGAATCGCCTCAGGATCGTACTGAGGTGACCTCTCTAAACTGTGATATGTCTGACTTGGTCACTCAGATCCTAGCAGAAAATGATTATACCACAAATTGATTCTGTAAAACAAGAAATTAAACAAGATATTAACAGCTTTATTAATGTGGTGAGACAATTTGCCTCAAGAAAGGCTGAAGTTGAGGCAAGGGTTTCTGAACTAGAGGACAGGGTTAATTTGCAAGAACATTCTAGTCTAGCTTATAGTAACAATTTGCATTCCAATCGAGAGTGGGGGAATTGGAAGTTCGCTCTAGGCAAAATAATATTAGAATCATTGGTTTACCAGAAAATCCTGACTATCAGGATCTTGTTTGTGACAAACTACCTGAGCTACTGAAAATGCAACCCTCACCTTATTTGATACATGTTAAAAGAGTACATAGAGTAGGCCCAATACGTAAAAATTTAGATGGCTCTATTAAATCTATACCAGTTGTAATTAAGTTTTTGAATTTCCAAGATAAAGTTAATTACTTCGGACATTATAGGAAAATGTATCCTTTTATGATAGATCAATATAAAATTATTTTATTTCAGAATTTCTGTACTGATACTGGAACAAAATGGGGACATCTCTCTTCTTTTAGTCAAACTTATGAAAGCTAATATTAATGTGAGACTTATTTATCCTGCAAAAGTGGTCTTGGATATAGATGGGGACATTAAGGGCCAGATTACAAGGGGAGCACGAAATTGATATTTGCGATCCCATGAGTAACACCAGGGCTAATGTGCGCTGGTATTACAAGTTGACATCAATGTGAACGCGAGCTGGGAAGCATTGCACTCACGAGAGCCTGCTTCCATAGGCTCCAAAGGGAGCCTCGTTCTGATGCCATCATACATGGCACAGAACCAAAGCGCAACGAAAGGGGTAAGTCGCGCAGCAATGGCAGCTAATTTTAAGGATATTATATGTATCTGATCTCAGGTTAATTTTATAAGCACTAATTGCTACCGCGAGCTCGAAGTAGCAATAACCAGCCACTTGTATAGGCTGGTTATTTATCGCGTGCCTGCCAATGGGCAAATTGGATTGTTTACGGGTGTGCGATAAATGAACTTAACCCCTTCGCTGCGCTAGGGTCTCATGCCTTGTCTCACAGCATGAGAATGAGGGTCCCATTGGAGCCTATGGAAGCGCAATTGCAATAATTGAAGTTAATAACTTATAGTCAAAATTTAATAAGGGTAAGGGCCTATAAGATGATGGATTTTCAGGGTCCTAATCTTTCTTAAGGATAAGGGAAATATTTGAGGCCGCAAAGTACACAGAACATATTGAATTATTAGAGTAATATGTGTTAAACAATTTATAAAGGATAGATATAATTTGATCTTATAATATTCTAACAAGTTGGGATAGAGACAAAATATAATAATATGTTAATTACGTTACCTGCAAATTTATACTGCAGTGCCTCGCCATTAACCATTTCTTTTAAGTTTCAGAATTGTACAGCTCTAACTCCCCCCCCACAGAATTCCTTCTATGGCTGTATCTATATCCACCTTTGATTTGGTAGACTTCAAGACACTCATTATCTGCTGGAGCATGCCTAGAAGCAAATAAGTTGCTGTGAACTCAGTTGAAATACAATGCCTCTCTGAATTATACTAAATAGAAATCTCCAAGAATTGTACGATTTACATTTTCTTAAATTTTGTAGGGTGTGTAAGAGGAAGATAGGTGATTGGATGAACGTACCAATTTCTCTTACAGCATGTATTATGTTGATTAAAAATATTTTATTGCCTTAACTGCTGTATTTGCTACAGAATATTCCACTATTTTAAGTAAATGTGATATTAATATATTTAACCAAATATGTACTAGATTCATCTGGAAAGAAAAGAGGCCACAGATTTTGTTAGCTAGATTGGTGAATTCTAGATTAGCTGCAGGGTTAGCATTCCTGAATATTAAACATTATAACCGATCCTTACTCAAAATTGTTGTCAAATGGATCACGGACAGGGAATACATCTCTTTCCTTGTCTGTGAATCCAATATGGTAGCTCCATTTGAAAGCTATTATTCACTGCCCAGTAGCCAAGCTGCCCTTTAATGTTTCTGATTTATTACCCTTCAAAAATATAGTATTAGCTTGGCAGAAATATAGTTCCTTACATTACTGAATTCCTACCGATCAGGGGTAACCCTGAATTTAGTAAGGGTTTCACTTAAAAGGTGTTTGAACAATGGAAGAGCAAGGGCCTAATTTATGTCAAACAATTTGTGATGCTTGATCTATAAGTGAAAACTTTTTTATACTATTTCGGTACAATTTGGTTTAGCCAAAGAAGATTTTTTTTTTGCATATTTTCAGATTAGGCATTTTATTTCAGAACTGAAAAACAAATAGGGAACTAATTGTTCGTTTGGGTTGCTTCATAGCAGAATTATGTTATATCAGGATGGTATATACTCCATTTCCTCTTTCTATAACATTTTGAATCTTTATTTTAATCTGACACAGTGGGAATTGTAACTACATAAAGGGCAAAAGTATTTTCTGGATATTGAAATTCAGGAAATTCAAGATAGTCTAAAATTGATTAATAAACCCTGGGTCTTGACATGTTGGTGAGAATCCCATATAAAGACGATTAATCAGGTTTATATTACTCCAGAGAAACTGACTAAATGGTATAAAAAGACCTGTTTATGTACGAGATATAGTGCAGAACACGCAGGTATCTTTCATGGTTTCTGATCCTGTCCAAAAATCTCCCTATTTTGGATTTAAATTCAGTATTGGTTAAATAAAGTTTTTCATTGGGTTTTGTTCTGATGCCACATTTGTTTTTTAGTTAAATATTCAGAGGAGTGTAAGATTTATAGAGAAGTCAACACAATCTTGTTATTAATATGGAAACTTATATTAAGGAATTGGAAAGCCTCTCAGGCACCCAAGTTTATAGAATTTAAAAAAAGCATTGACTATGCAATTTACTTTGGAACGATATGTTTTACAGAACCCTAACGATATTCAATTAAAGCGTTTTTTTCTCTCTAAATGGATAAGGGTAATTAAAACTTTCCCAGATAACATTAAAATTCAATTAGTGAGTCCTTTTATTAAATCAGATTATCTCCAACAAAGTATTTATGCTGGTAATTTTCCACACTTTTGGGTAGGGTAGTGGACTCAATACATTTATGCAATATGGACTCTATTTTTTTTGTCTCCTATGTGTTAGGAGAGAATTTACTTATAATTTTCTAATCTACACTAATCTGTATGAGTAATATTACATCCGTATTTTATAACTATCCGAATGATATAAATGTTTGGGGGGTTTTCTTCCTTTCTTTGGGAAAAGGGGACACCCAGATGTTTTTTCCCCCTCTGAGAATTACCATGGCTTATGTTGTCTCGTTATTCTGAGAAATGTCATGTAGCCTTGTGTGATGATATTTACCATGTACTTAAAGGGACGGTATACACCAATTTTCATATAACTGCATGTAATAGACACTACTATAAAGAATAATATGCACAGATACGGATATAAAAATCCAGTATAAAACCGTTTAAAAACTTACTTAGAAGCTTCCAGTTTAGCTCTGTTTAAAAAATTACTGAAACACCCACTGCAAGTGGGAAATAGCAGACACTCCCCCCTCCCTCTGCATATGAAAAGACCCTTTACACAAACAGAAGAAAGCTGGAGTAGGTATACGTCGGTATTCTCCTAAAACTTGGTTAGGAGTCTGAAAATCAGAGCAATGTTAGTTAAAAATAAGCAAAACTATCCCTTTTTTTAAATGAAAAAAAAACAACTGTATGGGTTATAAAACATTTATGCAAAGAAAAATCTAGTGTATAATGTCCCTTAAGCTATTCAGTTCTGTTTTCTTTTTTCTGTATTAATCTGAGAAAAGGCCATGGTTTTTGTTTGTAGTTATTTAGCTGGCAAAAACAGCAGAAAACGAGGTCTTACCTGAGGTCTGATGTAGTTATTTAGCTGGCAAAAACAGCAGAAAACGAGGTCTTACCTGAGGTCTGATGTAGTTATTTGGCTCAGATGAGCAGCAGGCAGTGAGGTCTGTAGTGGTTACATGGCTGACAAACTGGAGCACCAATGGGCTCTGAAGTCTGATCACAAACCGACCTGCTGTATTTCCCAGTCACCCTCTGTTTCTCCACTATTTCTGCAGAGGACAGCTAGTAGCCCTAGGTAAGAGCATTGCTACTGACTTTCAGACAGTTTGCCAATGAAAATGTGGTATCGCTTGTATGCTCATACACCTCATGATCATGCCAAGATGCCACAATTTATTTTAATTTCTTTCTGCAAATATAGTCTTATATTCTTAATTAAGCAAAGAAATGACAAAGCTAAATACTGCTTGAGGCATCCAGCACTGTAGCATTTAACAAAGCATTAACTTTATGTTCTGTGCCCAGAGTTTTCAACTTGTTCCGGATGCTGTAAAATTGTTAAAATGACATTAAAGGGACGGTAAACACCTTGTAATTACAACTATTTCTGCAACTCATCCAATAGATTAACATAGAGGGGCCGATTTATCATATGTCTGTCTGACATGATCCGCTCAGCAGATCATGTCAGACAGACATCACTAAATCGGACAGCACACGCTGTCAGCATTTAACATTGCACAAGCAGTTCTGGTAAACTGCTAGTGCAAAGCCACCCCCTGCAGATTCGCGGCTGATCGGGTTGATTGCTGTCCGCTGCTCAGAGGCAGCGGATCAGTTAAGGTGCAGCAGTCTTAAGACCGCTGCTTCTTTACTGCCGTTTTGCGCGAGCCTTCATGTATTAGGCACCATACAGTGCTTAATAATTCGGCCCCCAGAGTCTGAACATAAGAACAGATTAACACTGTGTTTGCTGCGCTTGCTTTTCAATGGTTAAACGCTACCCACCTATTTCCTTATTTGGAGGAGTTGGGACTTGAGACTGTAGAAGAAAGTGGTTGCCACTGGCATTGTGTTAACAAAAGCTCCATTGTTTGGCTTCAGTAGTAATGATAAAATAAACTGCAAATTAGTGACATAATTGTGGTAGGGTTTATGTTTATGAAGTCTGCCATTTGTTTTTGTTTTTTTAAGAACTGAAAAATTCACAACATTCAAACTTACATTACAGGAAACGGGGGCAAAATAAATAATGAATATTTGAAAGTTGTTTAACTAGGCCTTATAAACCATGTTATATAACTATCAGAGTTCTTACCGTCCCTTTAAACACATTTTAAAACCTAGGTTTCAGATTTTGCTTTTCAACCTCTCTAGGGGGTATGAGACAAAGCACAATGTGAGCACAAAAGCGTAAATACAACAGTTATTAGTATGAGCTTAAAAAAAAGCAGAATATTTCGAAAATACTTCCATTTTAAAGGTGCTCAAAACGTACCTGTAATGGTGTTTTCAATATCTGGCTACGCAATGTCCTGGCATCTGCAGACTCTAACTTGGCAGAAAATTCATAAACCCTTATAATCCTCATTCTAACACGCCTCAAAAAAAGGCAGAGAGAGGGAGAGGCCATGTACCCAGCTTTGATAAAGGAGAGGGCATGTGCCTATTAGCAATAGAGAGAAGGTATGTACCCAGATGAAAAAAGAAAGTCCCTGCAGTCCCAGAGGGAGAGTACATGCGCCCTGCAGTCCCAGAGGGAGAATGCTTGTCCCCTGCAGTCCCAGAGGGAGAGTGTGTGCACCCTGCAGTCCCAGAGGGAGAGTGTGTGCGCACTGCAGTCACAGAGGGAGAGTGCGTGCACCCTGCAGTCCCAGAGGGAGAGTGAGTGCGTGCACCCTGCAGTCCCAGAGGGAGAGTGAGTGCGTGCGCCCTGCAGTCCCAGAGGGAGAGTGCGTGTGCCCTGCAGTCCCAGAGGGAGAATGCTTGTCCCCTGTAGTCCCAGAGGGAGAATGCTTGCACCCTGCAGTCCCAGAGGGAGAGTGAGTGCGTGCGCCCTGCAGTCCCAGAGGGAGAGTGCGTGTGCCCTGCAGTCCCAGAAGGAGAATGCTTGTCCCCTGTAGTCCCAGAGGGAGAATGCTTGCACCCTGCAGTCCCAGAGGGAGAATGCTGGCACCCTGCAGTCCCAGAGGGAGAATGCTGGCACCCTGCAGTCACAGAGGGAGAGTGTGTGCGCACTGCAGTCACAGAGGGAGAGTGTGTGCGCACTGCAGTCACAGAGGGAGAATGCTGGCACCCTGCAGTCACAGTGGGAGAGTGCTGGCACCCTGCAGTCCCAGAGGTAGAGTGTGTGCGCTCTGCAGCCACAGAGGGAGAGTGCTGGCACCCTGCAGTCACAGAGGGAGAGTGTGTGCGCACTGCAGTCACAGTGGGAGAGTGCTGGCACCCTGCAGTCACAGTGGGAGAGTGCTGGCACCCTGCAGTCACAGTGGGAGAGTGCTGGCACCCTGCAGTCAGGGTGGGAGAGTGCTGGCACCCTGCAGTCACAGAGGGAGAGTGCTGACACCCTGCAGTCACAGAGGAAGAGTGCTGGCACCCTGCAGTCACAGTGGGAGAGTGCTGGCACCCTGAAGTCCCAGAGGGAGAGTGTGTGCGCACTGCAGTCACAGAGGGAGAGTGCTGGCACCCTGCAGTCACAGTGGGAGAGTGTGCGCGCACTGCAGTCACAGAGGGAGAGTGTGCGCGCACTGCAGTCACAGAGGGAGAGTGTGCGCGCACTGCAGTCACAGAGGGAGAGTGTGCGCGCACTGCAGTCACAGAGGGAGAGTGTGCGCGCACTGCAGTCACAGAGGGAGAGTGTGCGCGCACTGCAGTCACAGAGGGAGAGTGTGTGCGCACTGCAGTCACAGAGGGAGAGTGTGTGCGCACTGCAGTCACAGAGGGAGAGTGCTGGCACCCTGCAGTCACAGTGGGAGAGTGTGCGCGCACTGCAGTCACAGAGGGAGAGTGTGCGCGCACTGCAGTCACAGAGGGAGAGTGTGCGCGCACTGCAGTCACAGAGGGAGAGTGTGCGCGCACTGCAGTCACAGAGGGAGAGTGTGCGAGCAACGGAAGTCACAGAGGGAGAGTGTGTGCGCACTGCAGTCACAGAGGGAGAGTGCTGGCACCCTGCAGTCACAATGGAAGAGTGTGTGCGCACTGCAGTCACAGAGGGAGAGTGTGTGCGCACTGCAGTCACAGAGGGAGAGTGCTGGCACCCTGCAGTCACAATGGAAGAGTGTGTGCGCACTGCAGTCACAGAGGGAGAGTGTGTGCGCACTGCAGTCACAGAGGGAGAGTGTGTGCGCACTGCAGTCACAGAGGGAGAGTGTGTGCGCACTGCAGACACAGATTGAGAAAGCTGTTGCCCTGAAGGGACATCACACAATTTTCAGAATTAAAATACATAAAAAGGGGGATAAAATAAATAATGAAAGTATATTACAAAGCTTTTTACTACACACAAATAAACATTTTATAACACAATAGAACATTTTCCTTAGGTCAGAGAGATTTGTAGACTGGTGCTTTTATTGACTATCATATCTGCTTCCTCTACTCTAACTCTTTTTGACTGTAAGAGCCAAACCTAAGCAGAGCTGCAGACATCTGTAAATAAAATAAAGATAATCTTGTATTTTGCTTAAAGGGACAGACTAGACCAGAATGTATATTGTTTAAAGAGATAGATAATCCCTTTATTACCCATTCCCCAGTTTTGCATAACCAACACAGTTATATTAATACACTTTTTACCTCTGTGATTACCTTGTATCGAAGCCTTTGCAGACTGCCCCCTTTTCAGTTCTTTTGACAGACTTGCATTTTAGCGAATCAGTGCTAACTCCTAGGAAACTTCATGGGAGTGAGCACAATGTTATATGTATGGCACACATGAAAAAGCACTTTCTAGCTGTAAAAAAAAACCGTCAAAATGCACTGAGATAAGAGGCAGACTCCTAGGGCTTAGAAATTAGCATATGAGCCTACCTAGGTTTAGCTTTCAACAAAGAATACCAAGAGATACAAAGCAAATTTAATGATTAAATTAAATTGGAAAGTTGTTTAAAACTGCATGCCCTATCTGAATCATAAAAGTTAAATTTTTCCTAGACTGTCCCTTTAATTATTTTATCCCGTGCACCTTTAAGTGTTTTGACACATAAGATTCTTTATTTTGTATCTCACATAGGACTTATATTTTAGTCTATATATATATATTTTATTTTTTCCTTTTGGTAACCAGCAGTGTGGTACAGCAAAACTGCATATCCCCAGTAGTGAAAAGGGAATTGTCCTGGGAAGTACTGGGGTGTGATGTGTAAATAGGGTAGCCACCTCGGCCACGTTTCCTGGACACTTATGAGTTACACATGCTGCAGGGAGAATCCCTATTTGTGTGATGTTCAGCAGCACAATGCATGATCCCCTCTGCACACCCTGCAGCATGTGTAACTCATAAGTGTCCCGGAAAACATTTTATCTGCCTTCCTTGCGCATAACCTCCGAGTATTCTGCTTTTTCCCCACTGCTCCAGATATGATGGTTTGCATTCTACAGATCACTGAACCTGCCACATGCAACACAGTGTTCCTGTTCTTAAATTATTTTTAGAGGAGTAATGTGTGTTTGCAAATTAGATGCATCAGGGTGTGTGCATATGTAGATATCAGGGAAGAATTAGAGTGTGTTAGATGAGGATTGAAAATTATTAAATGAACATGATACCCAAATATTGAAGCACTTGAGAGCAGGGTGGATAAAAATCAATTATTTAAATAAAATTAAAAAATCTGTTTTTTTTTTGTTTTTTTATGTAAATGTTTTTTGAGGTAAAATCTATGTATACATAGTTTCTATTTAAGATACATTATAATCTAAAGATTATGCATCCTAAAATAAAGATTTGTTTTTAATTATATAGCAAGATGCTGTTTATTTCATCAAGACAAAATTAAACTTTCCAATTTACTTTTTTAAACAAATTTGCTTTGTTCTCTTGGTAATCTATATTGAAAGCTAAACCTGGGTGGGCTCATATGCTAAGTTCTAAGCGCTTGAAGGCCGCCTATTATCTCAGTGTATTTTGACAGTTTTTCACTGCTAGACAGCGCTTGTTCATGTGTGCTATATAGATAACACTGTGCTCACTCCCATGGAGTTATTTATGAGTCAGCACTGATTGGTGAAAATACAAGTCAGTCAAAACAACTGAAAAAAGAGGGCAGTCTGCTTAGATACAAGGTAACCACAAACGTAAAAAGTGTGATTATGCAAAACTGGGGAATAGGCAATAAATGGATTATCTATCTTTTTAAACAATATAAATTCTGGTGTAGACTGTCCCTTTAATCCATTTACAATGCCAAAGACTATATTGGGAAATGTCTCTGTCTTTATCATTTTATCACATATTATTGGTTTTGTAGTTGTCAAAACTGTGAATTTGTGTCTGCAGAAATAAAATGCTTCTTCACAGCAAAAATGTTATAAAATAAACATAAAGGCCTCTATTTAACAAAGTCTGGCAGACCTGATCCGACAGTGCGGATCAGGTCCACCAGACCTCGCTGAATACGGCGAGCAATACGCTCTCCGTATTCAGCATTGCACCAGCAGCTCACAAGAGCTGCTGGTGCAACGCCGCCCCCTGCAGACTCGCGCCCAATGGGCCGCCAGCAGGGAGGTGTCAATCAACCCGATCGTACTCGATCGGGTTGAATTCCGGCGATGTCTGTCCGCCTGCTCAGAGCAGGCGGACAGGGTTATGGAGCATTCGGAGCTTGATAGATAGGCCCCAAAGAGTTGAGAAATAGACCTTAAAGGGACATGAAACCGAAAATTTTTCTTTCATGATTCAGTTAGAAAATAAAATTTAAAAAAAGCTCCCAATTTACTTCTATTACCAAATTTGCGTCATTCTCACGTTATTCTTTGTTGAATAGTTATCTAGATATGTAGTGTGCACATGTCTGGAGCACGACATAACAGGAAATAGTGCTGCCATCTAGTGCTCTTGATAATGTATAACATTGTTGCAAAACTGCTGAAATATAGTACTGCTGACACGTGCACACTCCTGAATTTACCTTCCTGCTTTTCAACAGAGGATAACAGGAAAAGAAGGAAAATATGATAATAGAAGTAAATTGGAAAGTTGTTTAAAGGGACAGTCTACACCAGAATTTTTATTGTTTTAAAAGATAGATAATCCCTTTATTACCCATTTCCCAGTTTTGCATAACCAACACAGTTATAATAATATACTTTTAACCTCTGTGATTATCTTGTATCTAAGCCTCTGCAAACTGCCCCTGTTTTCAGTTCTTTTGAGTCTAGCCAATCAGTGCCTGCTCCCAGATAACTTCTCGTGCACGAGCACAGTGTTATCTATATGAAATACGTGAACTAACACCCTCTAGTGGTGAAAAACTGTTAAAATGCAATCTGAAAGAGGTGGGCTTCAAGGTCTAAGAAATTAGCATATGAACCTCCTAGGTTAAGCTTTCAACTAAGAATACCAAGAGAATAAAGCAAAATTGGTGATAAAAGTAAATTTGAAAATTGTTTAAAATTACATGCTCTATCTGAATCATGAAAGTTTATTTTGGCCTATACTGTCCCTTTAAAATTGTATTTTCTATCTGAATCATGAAAGAAAATGTTTGGGTTGTATGTCCTTTTAAGGTGATAATCTTGAAAGAAAACTTTTAGGTTTCAGATAGAGTATAATATTTTGAGATTTACATCAGTTATCAAATTTGCATCATTCTCTTAGTATCCTTTGTTGAAGGAGAGCAATGCTCTATTGGGGCCTAGCTAAACACATAGGGTGAGACATTGACAAGCAGCTAGTTCACAGTAGTGCATTGCTTCTGAGCCTACCTATGTATGCTTTTCAACCATGGATACCAAGATAACTAAGTAAATTAGATACGAGAAGTAAATTGGAAAATTGCTAAAAATTGCATGTGCTTTCTGAGTTATGAAAGTTTAATTTTTACTTTACTAAGTTTACTGTACCTTTAATGCCATTGTTCCCCTGCAAATCTATGTACACAGAATCAACTCAAACTAAGTTTCAAGAAGCTCAATGAATAGAAGATTGTTTGGAGTGGAATAGATCTGCACAAGGACCTAAGTGTGAGGCGGGAGTGGCAAGCATTAAAAATGAAAAATAATTTTATTGTTTTAGTTAAATTGTTATTATTAAGGTAATCATTATTTCCAATAAAGTAGCGCTAAAACTAGATCCAATATGAATGATTGACCTATAAAACTGAAAACAATTCACATCCCAATAATGTCCTTTATTTCAATTAATGTATCTTTGCATATCTAATGATAAATAACAAAATCAGTAATGGTCTGATATAACCGGAAAAATAATTTGAAAACTTATTATTCTAAATATAAAAACTATGATTTAAATTGTTTTTAATTGGTCTTACTGACTAGTTATTTAAATTGTGATTTCAATCAAAATTATTTAAATCAAATCCACCCTGCTTGAGAGCGATGAAGCATATATGTAAAAAGCGGACTAGAAAAACATAAATTTATATCTTATCTGATAAATTCCTTTCTTTCATGGTGATAAGAGTCCACAATCCATTACTCCTGGGAATTATCATTCCTGCGACTAGGAGGAGGCGAAGATTTCCAAACCTCAGAGCTCTATAAAAACCCTCCCACCTCTATAGTAATCAGTCTGACGTATAGCCAAGAGGTGAGAATGAAAAAGAGCAAAATAAATAGAATAAATGAATAAAATTATGTTTTCTTTCATATAGGTAATGAGTCCACAAACCATTACTCTTGGGAACTAATATCCAAGCTGTGGCAGAGGCCACTAGTAATGGATGAAAAAAGGGTGGAATCAATATCCTTTAAAGGGACACTGAACCCACTGAACCCAATTTTTTTATTTTGTGATTCAGATAGAGCATGCCATTTTAAGCAACTTTCTAATTTACTCCTATTATCAATTTTTCTTCATTCTCTTGCTTTATTTGAAAAAGAAGTCATTTAAGCTAAGGAGCCATCCAAATTTTGGTTCAGACCCTGAACAGCACTTGTTTATTGGTGGGTGAATTTATCCACCAATCAGCAAGAAAAACCCAGGTTGTTCACCAAAAATGGGCCAGCATCTAAACTAACATTCTTGCTTTTCAAATAAAGATACCAAGAGAATGAAGAAAATTTTATAATAGGAGTACATTAGAACGTTGCATGCTCTATCTGAATCACTAACGAAAAAAATTGGTTTCAGTGTCCCTTTAACCATAAGAAAAAAACATCCAAAAACAAAAAAAAAATGTATATCATTTTATAAATGCAGTTTAAAAAACAGAAAACAGAGTCCATGACAGAAACAATTGTCTGAAGCACTTTCCTACCAAAAGCAGGTTCAGATGAAGCAAAAACATCAAAACGGTAGAAATCTTTAGTAACCTCAAGATAATATTTTAGAGCCAGGACAACATCGAAGTTATAAAGAAATCTCTCAGAAGAATTCTTAGGATCAGGACAAAAGGGAAGAAACTATAATTTCCCTACTGATATTTTCATAATAAACAACTTTAGGCAGAAAATCAAAAGAGGTTCTCAAAACAGACTCTAAATAAAAAAGCCTGCACAAATATAACAACCTGATAAGGGACAATTAAGGTCCCTGTGTTAGTCCAGAAATTTAGATATCACAATAACAAGAGTATTGCATTGAGCAATGATACTTTTTTATTGAACTAACTATTAATGTATAAGATGACAAGCTTTCGGTATGCTTCATACTCAAAAAAGCTTGTCATCTTATAAATGTATAGTTAGGCCAATAAAAAAGTATCATTGCTCAATGCAATACTCTTGTTATTTTGAGATTTATATATATATTTTTATATATATACACATATACACACATATATATATATATATATATATATAGATACACACACACACACACACACTATATATATATATATATATATATATATATATATATATATGTGTGTGTGTGTGTGTGTATCTATATATATATATATATATATATATATATATGTGTGTGTATATGTGTATATATATAAAAATATATATATAAATCTCAAAATAACAAGAGTATTGCATTGAGCAATGATACTTTTTTATTGGCCTAACTATACATTTATAAGATGACAAGCTTTTTTGAGTATGAAGCATACCGAAAGCTTGTCATCTTATACATTAATAGTTAGTTCAATAAAAAAGTATCATTGCTCAATGCAATACTCTTGTTATTTTGAGATTTATATATATATTTTTATATATATACACATATACACACATATATATATATATATATATATATATATAGATACACACACACACACACACTATATATATATATATATATATATATATATATATATATACATATATATATATGTGTGTGTGTGTGTGTATCTATATATATATATATATATATATATATATATATATATATATATGTGTGTATATGTGTATATATATAAAAATATATATATAAATCTCAAAATAACAAGAGTATTGCATTGAGCAATGATACTTTTTTATTGAACTAACTATTAATGTATAAGATGACAAGCTTTCGGTATGCTTCATACTCAAAAAAGCTTGTCATCTTATAAATGTATAGTTAGGCCAATAAAAAAGTATCATTGCTCAATGCAATACTCTTGTTATTTTGAGATTTATATATATATTTTTATATATATACACATATACACACATATATATATATATATATATATATATATATATATATATATATATATAGATACACACACACACACACACACACATATATATATATATATATATAGATACACACACATATATATATATATATATATATAGATAGATAGATAGATAGATAGATAGATAGATAGATAGATACACACACACACATATATATATATAGATACACACACACACACACACACACATATATATATATATATATATATATATATAGATAGATAGATAATAGATACACACACACACACATATATATATATATATATATATATATAGATACACACACACACACACACACACATATATATATATATATATATATATATATATATATATATATATATATATATATATAAATGTAGGGGCAGGGAGAGGGTGTAGTCCTGTGTTATAATCTATACACAAATGGTTAAAATGATTTACCTTATTCAAAGGATTATTGTTGCAGACCCTCAAAATAACTTTTAACCTTCAAAAAAGAGAGATAAATGAAAGAGGTATGATTAAACCTCTTTCCTAAAGTAAGGGAAAATAGCACTCTTTTAGCATTAAACCATAAGTTGTTTTTTTTTTGTTCATATACTGTACATGCATCTCCCAGAGTCCACAAGTGAATTCCCATGTGAATTTGGAACTAATATATCTATACATATAAATACATCTACGTGCTTATTGAAACCATTCACTTAAAGGGACACTCAGGTTAAATTAAATTTTCATGATTCAGATACAGCATGTAATTTTAAACAACTTTCCAATTTACTTCCATTAAAAAAAATGTGCACACCTACCTACTGGTAAACAGTTATGTATGCCTTTTTTACATATATTCTTTATAATATTCCCTACAATCTTTAGATTATCTGGGTATACATAATATGGGGCTTGCAAGTTATATAATTATACTCATATAAATAGGCCTGGTGCATTAATTCAGACACCCTGCCTATGTTTCATTGCATACAGGTTTAAAGCAGTGGCTTATTCTTCACCCCCAGGGAAATGTTAGGACCCACTCCCTCAGCTTACCCATCAAAAAGAGCTAGTGAACATCACTGTTTATATTATATATGTTAACTGATGTGTTATACTCCAAATGTACCTATGGGATCAATAGCAATATGTTGGTAAGGCATACTACAACCTATATAGTTATATACTTTCCCTGGAAACATGAAGCTCTCCTGGTTTTATAATGCAACTCTGTTATATATGGGATCATGCTCAACTTTGGCTGACAGTTTTAGCTATGAAATTGGTTGGACTCCTTCCCCCTCCCCCCCCCCCCTTATAGTGCTCAGTATCATTAGCAGGGCTTATATGATACCTACAATAACTGTGGGACAACATAAGAGTTATTATCCTGCTTAAGTTTATGTACATTTTAGTTTTCATTATATGAATGGAATAGAGGTAACATATCTCCCCATAGGCTCTATAACCTTTAGGACAATCATTGGTAATGTTAGTTGGGTCCCTCAATATATGTAACTCATTACTAGCAAGGCGAGGCCCAAAGGATACCTCTAAGCACAAAGGAGAACCCTCCCATCCCTCAAATTAAAAGGAAAAATGAGGTTTACTTTATTTTATGCCTACAGAAATGTTGTCTGGACCTGCTCCAGTAGCACCGTCCAGAGCTATATAGTAATTGTGTTATCTATGGTATGCTAGGAGGTACATTATTATTATTAAATTTTTTTTTTCTTATTTTTTTTATCCTGGTCCTCCTTTCCCTTTATGTTAGCTTAGAGGTCTCCTAACTAACTAGCAGTTAAGCTACATGTTGACATTATCTCTGTCCCCGCCAATTTATTGCTAAACAGCAAATGTTTACACCATGTTCCATGTGTCTTTTTCACTTATTTTTCAAAAATGAGGTTTATTTAGAGAGATCCATGAGTGGTCTCCATTATTCCACAGAGCCTTCTACCTTTTTAATCCTTCATATGAGGCCCAAAAGTGGCCTATCATATTCACTGTAAGGCTCAGCGATTGTATGGCATGATGTATATCTTGTGTTTTTTATCTTGATATCGCTTTGTAACTGTTGTTTCTCTTTATTTCAAGAAGTTTGTATGCCTTATTTCTAACCTCAATAAAAAATTTAAAAAAAAAAAAAAAAAAAAAAAAAAAAAATGTGCACAGTCTTTTATATTTACAATTTTTGAGTCACCAGATCCTACTGAGCATGTGCAAGAATTCACAGACTATACGTATATGCATTTGTGATTGGCTGATTGCCATCACATGGTACAAGGGGAGTGGAAATATACATAACTTTGAAATTTGTTATAAAAAAATCTACTACTCATTTGAAGTTCAGACTAATTGCTATTGCATTGTCTTGTTATCTTGCATTTGTTGATTATGCAAATCTAATATGTTGACTGGTCCTTTAAAGGGACATTAAACCCAATTTTTTTCTTTCATGATTCAGATAGAGAATACCATTTTAAACAACTTTCTAATTTACTTCTATTATCTAACTTGCTTAATTATCTTGATATTCTTTCCTAAAAAGCATATCTAGATAGGCTCAGTAGCTTCTGATTGGTGGCTGCACATAGATGCCTTATGTGATTAGCTCACCTTTGTGCATTGCTATTTCTTTAACTAAGGATATCTAAAGAATGAAGCAAATTAGATAATAGAAGTAAATTGGAATGTTGTTTAAAATTGTATTCTCTGTCTGAATTATGAAAGAAAAATTTGGGGTTTAATATCCCTTTAAACATTTTACACATAAGTGCAATACTAAACATGTCCTTTTAAGACCTTATAGCATATTTAAATAGGCACATATCTTCCATTGCTCCCACCGGATTGTTAACCTCAGTTCTTAAGCAGGGTTAGTTCATCATCCAAAAAGATAACATTTATGCTTTTTGGAGATCTAAGCTACTGATGGTCTGAGTAACCGCTGATCTGGTAAGAGGAGGAAGGCTAGCAGGTGCAGCTTGACCTTAAAGGGACATTGAACCCAAATTTTTTCTTTCATGATTCAGAAAGAGCATGAAATTTTAAGCAACTTTCTAATTTACACCTATTATCAAATTTTCTTCATTCTCTTGGTATCTTTATTTGAAATGCAAGAATGAAAGTTTAGATGCTGGTTCATTTTTGGTGAACAACCTGGGTTGTCCTTGCTGATTGGTGGATAAATTCATCCACCAATAAAAAACAGAATTTATGTTTACCTGATAAATTACTTTCTCCAACGGTGTGTCCGGTCCACGGCGTCATCCTTACTTGTGGGATATTCTCTTCCCCAACAGGAAATGGCAAAGAGCCCAGCAAAGCTGGTCACATGATCCCTCCTAGGCTCCGCCTTCCCCAGTCATTCGACCGACGTAAAGGAGGAATATTTGCATAGGAGAAATCATATGATACCGTGGTGACTGTAGTTAGAGAAAATAAATCATCAGACCTGATTAAAAAACCAGGGCGGGCCGTGGACCGGACACACCGTTGGAGAAAGTAATTTATCAGGTAAACATAAATTCTGTTTTCTCCAACATTGGTGTGTCCGGTCCACGGCGTCATCCTTACTTGTGGGAACCAATACCAAAGCTTTAGGACACGGATGATGGGAGGGAGCAAATCAGGTCACCTAGATGGAAGGCACCACGGCTTGCAAAACCTTTCTCCCAAAAATAGCCTCAGAAGAAGCAAAAGTATCAAATTTGTAAAATTTGGTAAAAGTGTGCAGTGAAGACCAAGTCGCTGCCTTACATATCTGATCAACAGAAGCCTCGTTCTTGAAGGCCCATGTGGAAGCCACAGCCCTAGTGGAATGAGCTGTGATTCTTTCAGGAGGCTGCCGTCCGGCAGTCTCATAAGCCAATCTGATGATGCTTTTAAGCCAAAAAGAGAGAGAGGTAGAAGTTGCTTTTTGACCTCTCCTTTTACCAGAATAAACAACAAACAAGGAAGATGTTTGTCTGAAATCCTTTGTAGCCTCTAAATAGAACTTTAGAGCACGAACTACGTCCAAATTGTGCAACAAACGTTCCTTCTTTGAAACTGGATTCGGACACAAAGAAGGCACAACTATCTCCTGGTTAATATTTTTGTTAGAAACAACTTTCGGAAGAAAACCAGGTTTAGTACGCAAAACCACCTTATCTGCATGAAACACCAGATAAGGAGGAGAACACTGCAGAGCAGATAACTCTGAAACTCTTCTAGCAGAAGAAATTGCAACCAAAAACAAAACTTTCCAAGATAATAACTTGATATCTACGGAATGTAAGGGTTCAAACGGAACCCCTTGAAGAACTGAAAGAACTAAATTGAGACTCCAAGGAGGAGTCAAAGGTTTGTAGACAGGCTTGATTCTAACCAGAGCCTGAACAAAAGCCTGAACATCTGGCACAGCCGCCAGCTTCTTGTGAAGTAAAACAGATAAAGCAGAAATCTGTCCCTTCAAAGAACTTGCAGATAATCCTTTCTCCAAACCCTCTTGTAGAAAAGATAGAATCTTAGGAATTTTTACCCTGTTCCATGGGAATCCTTTTGATTCGCACCAACAGATATATTTTTTCCATATTTTATGGTAAATTTTTCTAGTTACAGGCTTTCTAGCCTGAATAAGAGTATCAATGACAGAATCTGAGAACCCACGCTTTGATAAAATCAAGCGTTCAATCTCCAAGCAGTCAGTTGGAGTGATGCCAGATTCGGATGTTTGAACGGACCTTGAACAAGAAGGTCCCATCTCAACGGTAGCTTCCATGGTGGAGCCGATGACATATTCACCAGGTCTGCATACCAAGTTCTGCGTGGCCACGCAGGAGCTATCAAGATCACCGAAGCCCTCTCCTGATTGATCCTGGCTACCAGCCTGGGAATGAGAGGAAACGGTGGGAACACATAAGCTAGGTTGAAGGTCCAGGGCGCTACTAGTGCATCTACTAGAGTCGCCTTGGGATCCCTGGATCTGGACCCGTAGCAAGGAACCTTGAAGTTCTGACGAGACGCCATCAGATCCATGTCTGGAAAGCCCCATAATTGAGTTATTTGGGCAAAGATTTCCGGATGGAGTTCCCACTCCCCCGGATGAAATGTCTGACGACTCAGAAAATCCGCTTCCCAATTTTCCACTCCTGGGATGTGGATTGCAGACAAGTGGCAGGAGTGGAGCTCCGCCCATTGAATTACTTTGGTCACTTCTTCCATCGCCAGGGAACTCCTTGTTCCCCCCTGATGGTTGATATATGCAACAGTCGTCATGTTGTCTGATTGAAACCTTATGAATTTGGCCTTTGCTAGTTGAGGCCAAGCCTTGAGAGCATTGAATATCGCTCTCAGTTCCAGAATGTTTATCGGGAGAAGAGATTCTTCCCGAGACCATAGACCCTGAGCTTTCAGGTGTTTCCAGACCGCGCCCCAGCCCACCAGGCTGGCGTCGGTCGTTACAATGACCCACTCTGGTCTTCTGAAGCTCATCCCTTGGGACAGGTTGTCCAGGGTCAGCCACCAACGGAGTGAATCTCTGGTCCTCTGATCTACTTGGATCGTCGGGGACAAATCTGTATAATCCCCATTCCACTGTCTGAGCATGCACAGTTGTAATGGTCTTAGATGAATTCGCGCAAAAGGAACTATGTCCATTGCCGCAACCATCAAACCTATTACTTCCATGCACTGCGCTATGGAAGGAAGAAGAACAGAATGAAGTACTTGACAAGAGCTTAGAAGTTTTGATTTTCTGGCTTCTGTCAGAAAAATCTTCATTTCCAAGGAGTTTATTATTGTTCCCAAGAAGGGAACTCTTGTTGAAGGGAATAGAGAACTTTTTTCTACGTTCACTTTCCACCCGTGAGATCTGAGAAAGGCTAGGACAATGTCCGTATGAGCCTTTGCTTGAGGTAGAGACGACGCTTGAATCAGTATGTCGTCCAAGTAGGGTACTACTGCAATGCCCCTTGGCCTTAGCACCGCTAGAAGGGACCCTAGTACCTTTGTGAAAATTCTTGGAGCAGTGGCTAGTCCGAATGGAAGTGCCACAAACTGGTAATGCTTGTCCAGAAAGGCGAATCTTAGGAACCGATGATGTTCCTTGTGGATAGGAATATGTAGATATGCATCCTTATATCCACCGTGGTCATGAATTGACCTTCCTGGATGGTAGGAAGAATTGTCCGAATGGTTTCCATCTTGAACGATGGGACCTTGAGAAATTTGTTTAGGATCTTGAGATCCAAAATTGGCCTGAATGTTCCCTCTTTTTTGGGAACTATGAACAGATTGGAGTAAAACCCCATCCCTTGTTCTCCTAATGGAACAGGATGAATCACTCCCATTTTTAACAGGTCTTCTACACAATGTAAGAATGCCTGTCTTTTTATTTGGTCTGAAGACAATTGAGACCTGTGGAACCTTCCCCTTGGGGGTAGTTCCTTGAATTCCAGGAGATAACCTTGAGAAACTATTTCTAGCGCCCAAGGATCCTGAACATCTCTTGCCCAAGCCTGAGCGAAGAGAGAGAGTCTGCCCCCCACCAGATCCGGTCCCGGATCGGGGGCCAGCATCTCATGCTGTCTTGGTAGCGGTAGCGGGCTTCTTGGCCTGCTTACCTTTGTTCCAGCCTTGCATCGGTCTCCAGGCTGGCTTGGTTTGAGAAGAATTACCCTCTTGCTTAGAGGATGTAGAATTTGAGGCTGGTCCGTTTCTGCGAAAGGGACGAAAATTTGTTTTATTTTTAGCCTTAAAAGACCTATCCTGAGGAAGGGCGTGGCCCTTTCCCCCAGTGATGTCTGAAATAATCTCTTTCAAGTCAGGGCCAAACAGCGTTTTCCCCTTGAAAGGGATGTTAAGCAATCTGTTCTTGGAGGACACATCCGCTGACCAAGACTTCAGCCAAAGCGCTCTGCGCGCCACAATAGCAAAACCTGAATTTTTCGCCGCTAATCTAGCTAATTGCAAAGTGGCGTCTAAGGTAAAAGAGTTAGCCAACTTAAGTGCTTGAACTCTGTCCATAACCTCCTCATAAGAGGATGCTTGATTGAGCGACTTTTCTAGTTCCTCGAACCAGAAACACGCTGCTGTAGTGACAGGAACAATGCATGAAATTGGTTGTAGAAGGTAACCTTGCTGAACAAACATCTTTTTAAGCAAACCCTCTAATTTTTTATCCATAGGATCTTTAAAAGCACAACTATCTTCTATAGGGATAGTGGTGCGTTTGTTTAGAGTAGAAACCGCCCCCTCGACCTTGGGGACTGTCTGCCATAAGTCCTTCCTGGGGTCGACCATAGGAAATAATTTCTTAAATATAGGGGGAGGGACAAAAGGTATGCCGGGCCTTTCCCATTCTTTATTTACAATGTCCGCCACCCGCTTGGGTATAGGAAAAGCTTCGGGGGGCACCGGGACCTCTAGGAACCTGTCCATCTTACATAATTTCTCTGGAATGACCAAATTGTCACAATCATCCAGAGTAGATAACACCTCCTTAAGCAGAGCGCGGAGATGTTCCAATTTAAATTTAAATGTAATAACGTCAGGTTCAGCTTGTTGAGAAATTTTTCCTGAATCTGAAATTTCTCCCTCAGACAAAACCTCCCTAGCCCCTTCAGACTGGTGTAAGGGCATGTCAGAACCATTATCATCAGCGTCCTCATGCTCTTCAGTATCTAAAACAGAGCAGTCGCGCTTTCGCTGATAAGTGGGCATTTTGGCTAAAATTGTTTTTAATAGAATTATCCATTACAGCCGTTAATTGTTGCATAGTAAGGAGGATTGGCGCACTAGATGCACTAGGGGCCTCCTGAGTGGGCAAGACTGGTGTAGACATAGAAGGGGATGATGCAGTACCATGCTTACTCCCCTCACTTAAGGAATCATTTTGGGCAACATTATTATCAGTGGCATCATTGTCCCTACTTTGTTTGTCACATTCATCACATATATTTAAATGGATAGGAACCTTGGCTTCCGAACATACAGAACATCGTCTATCTGATAGTTCAGACATGTTAATAGGCATAAACTTGATAACAAAGCACAAAAAACGTTTTAAAATAAAACCGTTACTGTCTCTTTAAATTTTAAACTGAACACACTTTTTTACTGAATATACGCAAAAGTATGAAGGAAAAATTTCACCACAGTGTCATAAAGCCTTAAAAGTATTGCACACCAAATTTGAAAGCTTTAACTCTTAAAATAACGGAACCGGAGCCGTTTTTACATTTAACCCCTATACAGTCCCTGGTATCTGCTTTGCTGAGACCCAACCAAGCCCAGAGGGGAATACGATACCAAATGACGCCTTCAATAAGCTTTTTCAGTGGATCTGAGCTCCTCACACATGCATCTGCATGCCTTGCTTCTCAAAAACAACTGCGCATTAGTGGCGCGAAAATGAGGCTCTGCCTATGACTAGAAAAGGCCCCCAGTGAAAAAGGTGTCCAATACAATGCCTGTCCGTTTTTTTAACAAAATTGCCAAGATTAAAATAACTCTCCAAAGTTATAAACCATTAAATATGCTTATATAGTAATCGTTTTGGCCCAGAAAAATGTCTACCAGTCTTTAAAGCCCTTGTGAAGCCCTTTTATTCTTATATTGAAAATTAAGAAAATGGCTTACCGGATCCCATAGGGAAAATGACAGCTTCCAGCATTACCAAGTCTTGTTAGAAATGTGTCATACCTCAAGCAGCCAAAGTCTGCTCACTGTTTCCCCCAACTGAAGTTAATTCCTCTCAACAGTCCTGTGTGGAAACAGCCATCGATTTTAGTAACGGTTGCTAAAATCATTTTCCTCTTACAAACAGAAATCTTCATCTCTTTTCTGTTTCAGAGTAAATAGTACATACCAGCACTATTTTAAAATAACAAACTCTTGATTGAAGAATAAAAACTACATTTAAACACCAAAAAACTCTGAGCCATCTCCGTGGAGATGTTGCCTGTGCAACGGCAAAGAGAATGACTGGGGAAGGCGGAGCCTAGGAGGGATCATGTGACCAGCTTTGCTGGGCTCTTTGCCATTTCCTGTTGGGGAAGAGAATATCCCACAAGTAAGGATGACGCCGTGGACCGGACACACCTATGTTGGAGAAAAGTGCTGTCCAGAGGCTAAACCAAAAAAAGCTTAGATGCCTACTTTTTCAAATAAAGATATCAAGAGAATAAATACAAATTGATAATAGGAGTAAATTAGAAAGTTGCTTAAAATTGCATGCTCTATCTGAATTACAAAAGAAAAAATGTGGGTTCAGTGTCCCTTTAAGCAAATTTCTAATTTACTCCTATTTTTCTTAATTTTCTTGGTA
Source organism: Bombina bombina (assembly GCF_027579735.1). Lineage (NCBI taxonomy): Eukaryota > Metazoa > Chordata > Amphibia > Anura > Bombinatoridae > Bombina > Bombina bombina. The sequence goes on along the minus strand of NC_069505.1, from coordinate 134,976,838 downwards.
TCTTTATTTGAAAAGTAAGAATGTAAGTTTAGATGCCGGCCCATTTTTAGAGAACAACCTTTGATGTTCTTGCTGATTGGTGGATAAATTCATCCACTAATAAACAAGTGCTGTCCAGTGTCTGAACCAAAAATTCTCTGGCTCCTTAGCTTAGATGCCTTCTTTTTCAAATAAAGATAGCAAGAGAACAAAGAAAATTTGATAATAGGAGTAAATTAGAAAGTTGCTTAAAATTGCATGCTCTTTCTGAATCATGAAAGAAAAAATTTGGGTTCAGTGTCCCTTTAAGAGCAGTTATGTACTTCGGTCACTGGCTGTACTTTGTAAGCCTGCAAACAAAGTTTGTAACAGCACATTGGAAGCAACATGTCAGAGTGTGTTAAACAGCTCCGGTTAATGATAAAGCATTTGTTGAATTGGCTCAATACAGTTTGAATATAACTGCTATGTTTTGTTAGACAATCCCAATATATTTTATAAATGTTATCTTTTTGGATGATGAACTAACCTTGCTTAAGAACTGAGGTTAACAATCCGGTATGAGCAATGGAAGATATGTGCCTATTTAAATATGCTATAAGGTCTTAAAGGGACATGTTTAGTATTGCACTTATGTGTAAAGTGTTTAAAGGATTACTTTCTGTTATAATTTTTAAGCTAAACAACTAACATATTAAAGTTAATAAACATTAATTAAAACCTACTGACCTATATTTTCTCCAAAACGAAGTTTCATAACTTTCTAAAAGTTATATCTTTTATTCGCCGATTATGTCACGTTATCCTGCCCACTATTTTCAGCACTGCATGTTCAAAATACTTAAACTAATAACTTTGTGTTTAAAGCGCCATTTTGAAACCTAGGTATTGTAAACGGATTGGTACAGAGCAAAGGATACCCACGGAGTGGGTTTGGAAAACAATTAAATTTGCAGACAAGATTTCTGATATACGGTAGAGATATGTTAATGAAATGCTATTGATAAAAAGCATATTTGGGGTAGTTAATTAGTAACAGGCATAGAAAATATTTACTTACAGTGGCCCTTTAAGTAAATGGTTTCAATAAGCACGTAGATGTAGTTGTATTTATAGATATATTGCTTCCAAATTCACATGGGAATTCACTTGTGGACTCTGGGAGATGCATGTAAAGTATATGAACAATAAAAGAACTTATGGTTTAATGCTAAAAGAGTGCTGATTTCCCTTACTTTAGGAAAGAGGTTTAATCATACCTCTTTCATTTATCGCTCTTTTTTAAAGGTTAAAATATATATATATATATATATATATATATATATAAAAAAAGTTGCAGTCTCAGGATTTTTCACAGCAAAGTCAGCTTTATTAGATGACGTTTCAGAGATGTAAACTCTCTTTCATCAGATCAAAAGTCACTTTTGATCTGATGAAAGAGAGTTTACATCTCTAAAACGTCATCTAATAAAGCTGACTTTGCTGTGAAAAATCCTGAGTGTGCAACTTTGTTTTGGGACTGTTGTAAGCGTTGCTGCACCCAGGTGGTTGACCTTGGAGGGAGGATTTGTTTTCCATGGTGTATATATATATATATATATATATATATATATATATATATATATACATACACACACACATACATACAGTGAATATAAAAAGTCTACACACCCCTGTTAAAATGGCTGGTTTCTGTGATGTAAAAAAATGAGACAAAGATAAATCATTTCAGAACTTTTTTCCACCTTTAATGTGACCTATAAACTATGCAACTCAATTGAAAAACAAACTGAAATCTTTTAGGTGAAGGGAAGTAAAAATAAAAAGATTTGCCCACTCTTCTTTGCAAAAACACTCCAAATCTGTCAGATTGCGAGGGCATCTCCTGTGCACAGCCCTCTTCAGATCACCGCAAAGATTTTCAATTGGATTCAGGTCTGGGCTCTGGCTGGGCCATTCCAAAACTTTAATCTTCTTCTGGTGAAGCCATTCCTTTGTTGATTTGGATGTATGCTTTGGGTTGTTGTCATGCTGAATGATGAAGTTCCTCTTCAGGTTCAGCTTTCTAGCAGAAGCCTGAAGGTTTTGTGCCAATATTGTCTGCTATTTGGAACTGTTCATAATTCCCACTACTTTGAATAAGGCCCCAGTTCCAGCTGAAGAAAAACAGCCCCAAAGCATGATGCTGCCACCACCATGCTTCACTGTGGGTATGGTGTTCTTTTGGTGATATGCAGTGTTGTTTTTACGCCAAACATATCTTTTGGAATTATTGCAAAAAAGTTCAACCTTGGTTTCATCAGACCATAACACCTTTTCTCACATGCTTTTGGGATACTTCAGATGTGTTTTTGCTAAATTTAGCTGGGCTTGGATGTTTTTCTTCGTAAGAAAAGGCTTCTGTCTTGCCGTCTACCCCAAAGCCCAAACATATGAAGAATACAGGAGATTGTTGTCACATTTACTACACAGCCAGTACTTGCCAGATATTCCTGCAGCTCCTTTAACCCCTTAATGACCGGACCATTTTTCAATTTTCTTACCCTTAATGACAATGGCTATTTTTAAATTTCTGCAGTGTTTGTGTTTAGCTGTAATTTTCCTCTTACTCATTTACTGTACCCACACATATTATATACCGTTTTTCTCGCCATTAAATGGACTTTCTAAAGATACCATTATTTCCATCATATCTTATAATTTACTGTAAAAAGAAATACAAAATATGAGGAAAAAATGGAAAAAAACACACCTTTTCTAACTTTGACCCCCAAAATCTGTTACACATCTACAACCACCAAAAAACACCCATGCTAAATAGTTTCTAAATTTTGTCCTGAGTTTAGAAATACCCAATGTTTACAGGTTCTTTTTTTTTTTTGCAAGTTATAGGGCCATAAATACAAATAGCACTTTGCTATTTCCAAACCATTTTTTTTTTAAATTAGCGCTAGTTACATTGGAACACTGATATCTTTCAGGAATCCCTGAATATCCCTTGACATGTATATATTTTTTTTTAGTAGACATCCCAAAGTATTGATCTAGGCCCATTTTGGTATATTTCATGCCACCATTTCACCGCCAAATACAATCAAATAAAAAAAAACTGTTAAATTTTTCACAATTTTAGGTTTCTCACTGAAATTATTTACAAACAGCTTGTGTAATTATGGCACAAATGGTTGTAAATGTTTCTCTGGGATCCCCTTTGTTCAGAAATAGCAGACATATATGGCTTTGGCGTTGCTTTTTGGTAATAATAAGGCCGTTAAATGCTGCTGCGCACCACACTTGTAATATGCCCAGCAGTTAAGGGGTTAATTAGGTAGCTTGTAGGGTTAATTTTTAGCTTTAGTGTAGAGATCAGCCTCCCACCTGACACATCCCACCCCCTGATCCCCCCCTGACCTCCCTCAAACAGCTCTCTTCCCTCCCCCACCTCACAATTGTCACCGCCATCTTAAAGGATTACTATCTTTTGGATTTTTGACCAAAAACGGAACCCATATTTCAAAATAAATATATAATAAATAACTCACTAACCTATTTTCAGATTCAAACGAAGCTGAATAACAGCATAAAAATAAGTTTTATTTTTTAATCCTGACGTCACCTAATCCAGCCCTCCAATATGGGCAGTTCATATCTGAAATCAGTAACCTATCCTAGCCCTATTTTATGCATATAATTATCAGAGGATTACTACGGTTTGTGCATGCGTGTTTGTTTTGTCTGAAGCCGAAACTGCCCATATGTTAATTGGATTCATGCTTGTGTATTGTTATGCTGAATCCATGAAATCTGTTATCAAGCCATTTTATGTTCAATCGAAACTGTAGAATTTTTCAATGCCTTATATCTTTATATCTATAAATGTAATACTATTTACTTACATATATGAATATAAAGATTTACCAATATAAATGTATTAATAAAGTTATTTATCAATAAGAGATTGTTTATACTTCATATATTGATCCGTATAAACAATTAGTTTTACATAGTTTATTTTTAATTGCTCGTTTTTTCTAGGGAGATTCACTTGTATACAATCCATAATAGATCTATTGCATGAAATAAAAAATAAATATGAGATCGTTTATACTATACTGTATATATTGGTCTTTATTAACAAATCATGTTTAAAACTTTTCTAACATTGCTCGTTAATTCTAGGGAGATTATATTGTATGAAGCTAATTGCTCGTTAATTTAGGGACGCAAGCAATGAACTTACCTTAACAGTGCAGCAAACTCTTCTGATCCGCGATCGATAGAACGGGTCTACTGCATACATAACAGACATACAGAGAGTGACGTGAGCAATGACGTCGCGGTATCTTGCGCATGCGCAATAAGAATAAAGGTCGCCATCTTCCAACCGGTGTTGTCAGCCCGGATTGGACAACGAGCATAATGAAAAACAGAGTGGGTTTGGAAAGGTTGAAAAATTCGGAGCCAAATATCTTCTAAACGGTAAGTAATTGAAACAGATAGGGCATTATAAAAATATTTAATATATGATTTTCTTTGCAGCATCGATTAGTTATTTTGTGCCTACAGTGTCCCTTTAAGTACTGGCAGAAAGTCTGCCAGTACTGAAATAAAAATCATTTTTTATTTTTTTTTATTTATTTTTTCATACTGTCTGCAGTCTGCATCCCCCCTTACCCCACAACCTCCCTGATCCCCCCATACATCTTTCTAACCCTCCCCCTCTACCTATTTGCCGCCATCTTGGGTACTGGCAGCTGTCTGCCAGTACCCAATTTGCCCCCAAAAATAGGTTTTTTTTTTACTTTTTAGATGAAAAATATGTTTTCTGTAGTGTAGCTGGGCCCCCCTTAATAATCTACATCCCTCCCCCTCCCAGATCCCTTACTACTCAAAGAAGATCCCCAGGACCCCAGGCATCTGCATTAATTATATATTTCTTCCGGTCATATTTTGCGTGCACGCGCACGCGAGCGCACCCCCCCCGCTCCCCCCCCCTGCCGCAACCGCCGATATTGCAGGAACTACTGAAGACTGATACCGATCGGGAGCTTATACCTAACGGTCCTCCCAGAAGCTGCTCCCACCCACCAACGAATGTGAGATGACTATAGTCCGATGCAGGGAGGGCCACAGAGTGGCCCTTTCTGCATCGGTGGGTAAAATAAGGGATTGCAGTGATGCCTCAATATTGAGGCATCACTACAATCCCTTGTAAGCAGCTGGAAGCGATCATGATCGCTTCCAGCGCTTCTAACAATAGAGGACGTACCAGGTACGTCAATTGTCATTAAGGGAATGTTTTTCCATGACGTACCTGGTAAGTCCTCTGTCATTAAGGGGTTAATGTTGCTGTAGGCCTCTTGGTAGCCACCCAGACCAGTTTTCTTCTCGTCTTTTCATCAATTTTGGAGGAACATCCAGTTCTTGGTAATGTCATTGTTGTGCCATATGTTCTCCACTTGATGATGACTGTCTTCACTGTGTTCCATGGTATATCTAATGCCTTGGAAATTCTTTTGTACCCTTCTCCTGACTGATACATTTTAACAATGAGATCCCTCTGATGCTTTGGAAGCTCTCTGTGGACCATGGCTTTTGTGTAGGACGCGACTAAGAAAATGTCAGGAAAGACCTACTAGAACAGCTGAACTTTATTCAGGGTTAATCAGAGGCACTTTAAATTATGGCAGGTGTGTGATGACTCTTTTTTAAAGGGATAGTCTAGGCCAAAATAAACTTTCATGATTCAGATAGAGCATGTAATTTTAAACAATTTTGCAATTTACTTTTATCACCAATTTTGCTTTGTTCTCTTGGTATTCTTAGTTGAAAGCTTAACCTAGGTGGTTCATATGCTAATTTCTTAGACCTTGAAGGCCACCTCTTTTCAGAATGTATTTTAACAGCTTTTCACCACTAGAGGGTGTTAGTTCATGTATTTCATATAGATAACACTGTGCTCTTGCAAGTGAAGTTATCTGGGAGCAGGCACTGATTGGCTAAACTGCAAGTCTGTCAAAAGAACTGAAATAAAGGGGCAGTTTGCAGAGACTTAGATACAAGATAATCACAGAGGTTAAAAGTATATTAATATAACTGTGTTGGTTATGCAAAAATGGGGAATGGGTAATAAAGGGATTATCTATCTTTTAAAACAATAAAAATTCTGGTATAGACTGTCCTTTTAACATGTTTTTGAATGTGATTACTTAATTCTGAACACAGCTACATCCCCAGTTATAAGAGGGTGTGCACACCTATGCAACCACATTATTTTTTGTTTTTTTGTTTACTTCACTCCACCTTAAAGATTTCAGTTTGTTTTTCAATTGAGTTGTGTAGTTTATAGGCCAGATTAAATGTGGAAAAAGTTCTGAAATGATTTATCTTTGTCTAATTTTTTACATCACAGAAAACTGACATTTTAACGGGTGTGTAGACTTTTTATAGCTGATGACGTCATCCGCCACAGCCATAGGCTGTCAGGGTGTAGTCAAGGAAACGGTAAACAACCGTTCATAGCCGTGGGATGCTGACGAGATCGAAAAGCGATTGAAGGAACTGTTAAACCTTACACAATAAACAAGTGCATATACAATAATGTAATTTTTATGTATACAGTTATTATATATAATAAGTAACGCAAATAAACATCCCTTTTACTGGGAGACAAATACTAGATCGAATGCTATATTGGAGATAATTAAATGTATGAAGGAGCACCCCAAGAGAGGCTTAAGTATACTAAAGAAAGTAGAAATAAAGGGGTACTAGATAACGGTGTCCCAAATGTTATAAAACACTCATAAGGTAAGTAAATAGTATTAAAAAGTGTCCCAGCCTAAGAGAGGATAGAGACTGGAAAAAACCTCAAAGAGAAAAAAAGGGGTACTAAGAAAATCAGATATAGCTAATAATGACCAAGGTAAATAAGCGCGTATAGATATAAAGTCTATAACAAGTGACAATATAGTAACAATAAAGTGACAAAAAAGTGTGTTGAATACAATACAATGTCTAGGATGTGATGTGAAGGTATATCAATTGCATATAATGGTGGTGATGCAGTAAAAAAGGGGGGGAGGGGGGAAGGTTTGTGTAATAATCAATCCTGCTTAGTTCGATTACTAGTATAGGTATGTAGCACAATATCAATTGAGAGTACTATTACGTGGTAAACCCATATGGATATATGTGCAGTTAATATAGATTAATGTTTCCCTACAAAAAGTACACACTAAAGTATTATCTGTATTATAGGAATCAAAATCAAATGCAAACTTAGAAATAAGCAGGCTTGTAATAATACAAAAGGATATAGGAATAGGTGAAACTTTCTTAAGAATAAGTAAGGTATAATTATAATATATTGCGTAAGATGAGATATTGAACACACAGCAAGTTAGTCTTATCCAATGTAGTATTGATAGATTGTTATAATGGAGAACTTCTGCAGATATGATTATAGTTGCAAACGTAGTAATGTACCTTGAAAACTGTGAGTGCGGTAAGTAAGGACAAACACTTCCGGGTTCTGTGGGCTGCGGCTGCAGCAGCAGCAGAGACACGCTGAAGCCAGCTAACAGTCAGCGTGTGACGTCACGATTCTCCGGTGCAGCAGAAATCAACATAAGGATAATATAACAGAACAAATAAGATTAACAGATAAGAGCTTCAATAACCGGTTATTCTTTATGGCAGCCACAGACTTGGTTGATAAATAATATGAGCTGATAAGATGAAACAGGTAACGTAACTTCCCAAAATAAAGACAGTCTTGATTAAATGAAAAGTACTTGCCAAAGTAAGATTTCCAAAAGATGTTGCAATAGGCTGGAAATAAGTATTGAATCCGTAGTAGGTAGATCTTGAATGAGGTAACTGGAGTTGCTGATAAGTTTAGATACAATATTAACCTTCCAGAGGTATCAGAGGCTCAGTGTTACTCTGAGGAAAATAACAAAATACTAAGCAAGGTGTGTTCAGTGAACAGGTGTTTTATGAGAGTAAGTAAGATATGATTGGTTGAATTCTAATTAAGGAAACAGTACAGCCAAAAGCCTGACATGACTCCCCCCTCAAACAAGCTGATCCTCAGCTTGAAGTCTGGGGCGATCTGGATATCTCCTGTGGAATTGGGAAACAAGTCGAGGAGCATTAAGATTAGATGCGGGTTCCCAAGAGTCATCTTCCTCCGAGTACCCCTTCCACCTAATTAAATATTCCAGAATACCCTTGGAAAACCTTGAGTCAAGTACTTCTTTAACTTCATAGATTTCTGAGTCTTGGATGGAAGTGGTTGGTAGTAATTGGGGTGTGTTATTTCTAGTAGGAACGTATGGTTTGAGGAGGGAAACATGGAAAGTCGGATGTATTCTCATAGATGAGGGTAAATCCAGAGTGACTGCATTCTGATTTATTACCCTAGTGATAGGGAATGGTCCACAGAATTTTTGTGTCATTTTCCTACTAGGAAGATGTAGCTTTAGGTTTTTAGTTGACAACCATACCTGGTCTCCAAGTTGATATGAAGGTGGTTGTCTGTGTGTCAAATCATAATAGTGCTTTTGGGAAGTCTGAGCTTTTGAAATGTTTTCCTTAATAACCCGAAAATTGTCTAGAAGTGCATTATTCCATTCATCTACAAGAGGAGAATTGGAAGGAGAAGTACTAATTGAAGTGATGGTTGGATGGTACCCATAATTTGCGAAGAATGGAGATAATTTTGTGGATGAATTGGTTAGATTATTGTAGGAAAATTCAGCGAAGGGTAAGTATGTTATCCAATTGTCTTGCTGGTAGGAACAAAAACATCGTAGGTACTCATCTAACCATTGATTGATTCTCTCAACCTGTCCGTTTGCTTGTGGATGAAATGCAGTGGTGTATTGATGGGTTATATTAAGAGATTGACAGAGACTTTTCCAGAATTTAGATGTGAACTGGGAACCCCTGTCAGATATCAAAACTGTTGGTACCCCATGAAGCCGAATCACATGTTGTATAAATAAGTTAGCTGTTTCTGCTGAAGTGGGAAGCTTATGAAATGGAATAAAATGCGACATTTTGGTGAAACTATCAACAACTACCATGATGGTGGTATAATTCTTTGATGGAGGTAAATCCACAATGAAATCAACTCCTACTTGTTTCCAAGGTCTGTCAGATGTTGGAATTGATATTAAAAGTCCATAAGGTAATTTCCGCTCAGTTTTGCATACTTGACAAGTAACACAAGTCTTAATATAATCTGAAACAGTTTCCTTCAAATGAGGCCACCAATATGTCCTTGTTATAAGTTCGATGGTGCGTGATTCCCCTGGATGTCCCGCTAAGGGTGAATCATGGTGATGTTGTAAAATTTGTTGTCTTAATTCTTTAGGAATATAAATCATATTCTTGTAGTAGTATAATCCGTCCTTCAATTCCAAAGGAACCTTAGTGTCAGTAGGTGAATTTTTTGAAGAGTTCTTTATATCAGTTAGAAAGTCTGAAGTTAATCCGATGAAGCGTTCAGGAGGAATTATAGCAGTAGGATTTTCGTTAGGAATAGGTTCGGATAGTTGTCGAGAGAGTGCATCCGCTTTTCCATTTTTGTTTGCTGGGCGGTATTGGATTTGAAAGTCGAATCTTGCAAAGTAGAGACTCCACCGTACCTGTCTAGCTGATAGAGTCTTGTTATTTTGCAGGTATTGGAGGTTTTTGTGGTCAGTGTAAATTATGAAGGGCATTTTTGCACCTTCTAGTAGGTGTCTCCAAAATTCTAGAGATTTACGGATAGCGAGTAATTCTTTGTCTCCTATTGCGTAATTCCTCTCTGCTGATGTCATACTTTTTGAAAAGTAGGAGATTGGATGTAGAGGATCTTTAGGTGTTTACTGTTGTGAAAGTACTGCCCCAATCGCAAAGTCTGAGGAATCAACTTCCAATACATATTGTAAATCAACATTAGGAAATTTGAGTATGGGTGCTTCTGTGAAAGTTTGTTTCAAGAAGTCAAATACTTTGGAATGACTTTGATTCCAATGAAATTGTTGGGTTGAACCAGTAAGTTGTGTGAGTGGTCTCACTATTGATGAAAAATTCTTTATAAATTTTCTGTAATAATTGGCAAACCCCAAAAACCTTTGGAGAGACTTCTTATCTTTAGGAGTTGGCCAATTTTTTACTGAATCAACCTTCTCGGTTTGCATTTGGATACCAGCAGGAGATATAGTGTAACCTAAGAATGAGATAGTGGTATTGTGGAATGAACACTTTTCTAATTTGGCATATAGTTTATGTGTTTGTAACCGAGCTAATACCCAACGGACATGTTTTATATGTTCTGGCAAATTGTTGGAGTAAATTAGGATGTCGTCTAAGTATACTACTAGACATATGTCTAATAAATCCCGGAAGATATCATTAATAAAGTGTTGGAACGTTGCGGGGGCATTACAGAGACCGAATGGCATCACTAGGTACTCATAGAGTCCATAGCGAGTTCTGAATGCTGTGAGCCATTCGTCTCCTTCTCTTATACGTATGAGATTGTATGCCCCACGCAAGTCCAACTTAGTAAAGATGGTAGCATTACTTAATCTTTCAATTAATTCTGGTATGAGAGGTAACGGATATCGGTTTTTTACCGTCCGTTTATTAAGCTCTCGGTAATCTATTATCGGCCTGAGGGAATTGTCTTTGTTGGTTACAAAGAACATTCCAGCTGCTGTGGGTGAAGATGAGGGTCTGATGAAACCCTTTCTAAGATTATCTTGTAAGTATTGTTTAAGATGTAATAACTCAGGGTGACTCAATGGATACAAATGACCAACTGGTAATGTTGCACCTGGAATTAATTCAATTGGGCAATCATAAACCCGATGAGGTGGAAGAGTTTCTGCCTCAACTTTACTAAAGACCTCTATGAAGTCCTGGTATGGTTCCGGAATTTGAATCTGTTCTAATTCTGTGTGTAGTATTTTATGATGTGGGAAGCATGTATTTTCACAGAATTTTGATTGGAAGGCAACAGTTAAAGTAGACCAATCAATATAGGGATTGTGTGTCTGAAGCCAGTATAACCCTAATACAATAGGGAAATGAGGTGATGGAATTACATCGAATGTTATATATTCGGTGTGGCCATCTTCAGTAATAACTAATATAGGTACTGTGTTGTGAGTTATAGGACTATTTGCAATTACAGAGCCATCAATAACTTTGATTGAAACTGGTGTTTTCTTTAATACAATAGGTATTTTATTTTTCAATACAGTAGATTTGTCTATAAAGTTTCCAAAGGCTCCAGAGTCAACGATGGCAGAAGTAGCCAATCTATTAAGGTCCCACTGCAAAAGGAGAGATAGTTTGCAATAAGAAATTTGTTTATCTAGACTTTGAGTATTGTTAATATGAACAAACTTACTCTTTTTATTTTTTTGTAATGTTGGACAATTCATAACTGTATGACTGGGATTTGCACAATACATACAGAGGTGATTAGTTCTTCTTCTTATCCTTTCTTCAGGGGTTAATGGTCCACGAATAACTCCTATTTCCATGGGGGTGACATGCTCCATTGGAGGTGATTTTATGTGTGCAGAGGTGGACATAGTGGCTTTAAATGTTGGATCTGAATAACCACGTTCAGCTTTGCGTTCCCTGAGCCTCCGGTCAATTTGGGTTGAGACTTTTATTAATGCATCCAGGGTACTTGGAAGCTCTATACGTGCTAGCTCATCCTTGACAGGATCAGACAGTCCCAATCTGAATTGGTTTCTGAGCGAAACCAAACTCCATGCTGTGTCTGATGCGTACAGCTTAAATTCAGTGGTATATTCCTCCACTGTCTTTTTTCCTTGTTTTAAGCTCCTCATCTTTTGTTCAGCCGTTAGTTGAATATCAGTATCTCTATATAGCTCATCCATGGCTTGGAAAAAATTTGTTAGTGAATCTAGTAGAGGGTCATTTGTTTCACACAAATGATCTGCCCAAATTCTGGGTTCAGATCTTAGAAAAGATATTGTAGACAAAACCCTTACCCTGTCAGTGGGGTAAGTTTTTGGTTTTAAATTGAAGAGCAGGTAGCAGGCATTTTTAAACTGCCTATAGGTTTTCCTATTACCATTATATAATTCTGGCAAGCTTATCTGTGGTTCAGAACTGGGGGTTTGTTGTTCTTTTACCTCCTTTATAAGCTCTCTGAGAACCTGATTTTCTAGTTGTAAGTCCAAGATAGCCTGTCCCATTTTGTCTACCTTTTGACTCAGGTTATAGACTACTTGGGGAATTTCAGCAGGTTCCATTTTCTTTTATGGCTTAGTATTATGTAATAATCAATCCTGCTTAGTTCGATTACTAGTATAGGTATGTAGCACAACATCAATTGAGAGTACTATTACGTGGTAAACCCATATGGATATATGTGCAGTTAATATAGATTAATGTTTCCCTACAAAAAGTACACACTAAAGTATTATCTGTATTATAGGAATCAAAATCAAATGCAAACTTAGAAATAAGCAGGCTTGTAATAATACAAAAGGATATAGGAATAGGTGAAACTTTCTTAAGAATAAGTAAGGTATAATTATAATATATTGCGTAAGATGAGATATTGAACACACAGCAAGTTAGTCTTATCCAATGTAGTATTGATAGATTGTTATAATGGAGAACTTCTGCAGATATGATTATAGTTGCAAACGTAGTAATGTACCTTGAAAACTGTGAGTGCGGTAAGGACAAACACTTCCGGGTTCTGTGGGCTGCGGCTGCAGCAGCAGCAGAGACACGCTGAAGCCAGCTAACAGTCAGCGTGTGACGTCACGATTCTCCGGTGCAGCAGAAATCAACATAAGGATAATATAACAGAACAAATAAGATTAACAGATAAGAGCTTCAATAACCGGTTATTCTTTATGGCAGCCACAGACTTGGTTGATAAATAATATGAGCTGATAAGATGAAACAGGTAACGTAACTTCCCAAAATAAAGACAGTCTTGATTAAATGAAAAGTACTTGCCAAAGTAAGATTTCCAAAAGATGTTGCAATAGGCTGGAAATAAGTATTGAATCCGTAGTAGGTAGATCTTGAATGAGGTAACTGGAGTTGCTGATAAGTTTAGATACAATATTAACCTTCCAGAGGTATCAGAGGCTCAGTGTTACTCTGAGGAAAATAACAAAATACTAAGCAAGGTGTGTTCAGTGAACAGGTGTTTTATGAGAGTAAGTAAGATATGATTGGTTGAATTCTAATTAAGGAAACAGTACAGCCAAAAGCCTGACAGTTTGAATGTGCAAAAAGATATAATGAACTGGTGAAAAAGTGTATAAATAAAAGTTTTTAAATAAAAAGTATATACCATAGAATACTTTTTAATACCGTGTAATGGTATAGTCAGAAGGTAAAAATCAATGGCGTGTTGCAAACAATACTATACTTTGGATACAGAATAAAAAACTCTATATAGATATATTGTGACACAATGATTATACAGTTCTAAAGTAATTACAGTAAAATATATTTAATATAGGCAATAATATTGCAATAAAATTCAACAAAAAAGAAACAGAATAACAACCAACAGTTAGTTAAGAACCACACCGCAATAGTCTGGTAAATGACTATGTACATATGAAAAAATTGGCCAATATAAAAAAATCCCAGTACTGAAAAAAAGAATAAAAATAAATAAAAAAATAAATATATCAAAAAATATAAAAAGTCAAAAATAGTCACAGTTGTATCCAAATAGAAATGAACTTTTAAGTGTTCTGGTGGAAATAGACTCATAAAAGTTCAGGTGAACAATATGGTTCTCAACCAAAGTGACCTCAAGGCCCGGTAAATTTTAGCTGGACATGTCCAGGGCCCGGTAGTTTTATTTATATATATATATATATATATATATATATATATATATATATATATATATATATATATATATATATATATATATATATATATATATAGTAAGCAGCAGGGATTTGCCCTATCAGTAACTAAGCAGTTCAATGTGGTGTTGCAGTGGGGTAAGAGTGTGCAGTGGGGGCATGACAGGTCAGGGCCCACCAGCAGGGCTATCACGGCCCGGTACTGGGCCACGGCCCGGCTGTTGAGAAACCAGGATCTAATATATAGAAATAGATAGCTACAATTTTAGCGTACACATTGGATTAACCCCTATAGTTCCTTTTCTATATATTTGATTTAGTGATGTCGCGAACCTAAAAAATTGGGTTCGCGAACGGAGAACGCAAACTTCCACAAATGTTCGCGAACGGGCGAACCGCCATAGACTTCAATAGGCAGGCGAATTTTAAAACCCACAGGGACTCTTTCTGGCCCCAATAGTGATGGAAAAGTTGTTTCAAGGGGACTAACACCTGGACTGTGGCATGCCGGAGGGGGATCCATGGCAAAACTCCCATGGAAAATTACATAGTTGATGCAGAGTCTGGTTTTAATCCATAAAGGGCATAAATCACCTAACATTCCTAAATTGTTTGGAATAACGTGCTTTAAAACATCAGGTATGATGTTGTATCGATCAGGTAGTGTAAGGGTTACGCCCGCTTCACAGTGCGCAGTGTAGGTTATATACCTGCCCTGACCATGCTTTGCAGACCAGGTATCAGTGGTCAGATGGAACCTTGCCCCAACACTGTGTGCCAGACATGCCATTATAGCAGACTTATAAGTCTGCTATTTCTGAACATTTTGATCTAGGCCCATTTTGGTATATTTCATGCCACCATTTCACCGCCAAATGCGATCAAATTTTTAAAAAAAACTTAATTTTTTTTGCAATTTTAGGTTTCTCACTGAAATTATTTACAAACAGCTTGTGCAATTATGGCACAAATGGTTGTAAATGCTTCTCTGGGATCCCCTTTGTTCAGAAATAGCAGACATATATGACTTTGGCATTGCTGTCTGGTAATTAGAAGGCCGCTAAATGCTGCTGCGCATCACACGTGTATTATGGCTAGCAGTGAATGGGGTTAATTAGGTAGTTTGTAGGGAGCTTGCAGGGTTAATTTTAGCTTTAGTGTAGAGATCAGCCTCCCACCTGACACATCAGACTCCCTGATCCCTCCCAAACAGCTCCCTTCCCTCCCCCACCCCACAATTGTCCCCGCCATCTTAAGTACTGGCAGAAAGTCTGCGTACTAAAATAAAAGGTTTTTAATTTTTTTTTAAGCATATTTACATATACTGTGGTTTAGCATCCCCCCTTAGTCCCCAAACTCCCTGATCCCCCCCAAAACAGCTCTCTAACCCTCCCCATCTGCCTTATTGGCGGCCATCTTGGGTACTGGCAGCTGTCTGCTATTATTTCACTGTCAAAAAAGTGTTGTTTTTTTAAATGTAGACTACTGTTACACCAGATATGAGTGGTGGCAATGGGCAAGTGGGCACAGTATACGCTGTGAGCCTGACACACACGCTGGCAGGCAGGCAACTGCAATTAGATTACACAGGAAAAAAAAGCAGACTGATGTTCTAGCCCTAAAAAGGGCTTTTTGGGGTGCTGTCCTTACAGCAGAGATCAGATGAGTCCTTCAGGACTGTAGTGGACACTGAGTACACTAGCCTAGCTATCGATTTCCCTAATAAATCAGCAGCAGCTACACTGTCCCTCCTCTCACTAAGAATGCAGCTTCCAAATGAATCTAAAATGGATGCTGTCCAGGAGGTGGGAGGGTCTGGGAGGGAGGGTCTGCTGCTGATTGGCTGTAATGTGTATTCTGACTGTGAGGTACAGGGTCAAAGTTTACTCAATAATGACGAATAGGGGGCGAATCGATCATCGCATATGTACACTCGCCGAGGCGAACATGAACATGCTATGTTCGCCGGGAACTATTCGCGACATCACTAATTAGATTGTATTATGTCATTCTATTATGTGTTTTTAATAGTATATAGAAATTGTACATTTCTGTACTTTTTTTAATGTGTCTCATCGTAACTCGGGCTGTTTATGTATATTTTATGAATTTTTAATTAATTTTAAAGAATTTTAATTATTGTAACTAATTTTGCAATATAACATCTATGTCATGATTCATTTGTATGGTTTTAATAATATTATTTTAATAATATTATGTTGTTTATTTTAATGTCATGTTCATTTATATATTTAATGTTATGTTCATACAACATCATGTTTATATATAATTTTTATCCCATTATAAAATACCTCGTGTATACACACTAGTAAGAGTACTTATAAGAATAATTTTAACCATTCTAGTAAATACACCTAGTCATATATCCAGTCATTTATATGAATTTATATGAATTGGTCAAAAATGGTAAAATGTATTTATTTGATTATCTAAAGTTGTTATAAGTACACTGCAGCCTTTTTGTACCTTTTTTAAGAATACTGCAGATACAGTTATGTTGCACATAGTTGCCTAATTTAAATGTACTACCTCTCTGTTTCAGTTACAAAAAATTGCAACATTAGTGTAAAATTTGTTTTCAGGTTCCCTCTTATTCAGTTTTTAACTCTCAATAATAGCAATATAAAATCTTGATAGTATACTGGCATCCAAAGTATAGTTGCCATTTCTGAACATATATATGCCCATTTCCAAAATGGCCGTTTTAGATCTTTAATATAGCAGCATAGTTGCCATTTCTGAACATATACTTGCCCATTTCCAAAATGGCTGCTTTAGACCTGTAATACAGCAGTATAGTTGCCATTTCTGAACATATACATGCCCATTTCCAAAATGATTGCTTTAGGCCTTTTATATGGTGGTACACTTTCCAGCTTTAAATACATATATGCCCATTTCCAAAATGGCCGCTTCAAAATTTTTTAGATTATCTGTAATGCAGGACTGTTAAAATAACGTTAATTACACCAAAACATAAGTTTTATCAGACACCTTTTTTCAATAAGTGCATATATCTATTTCTTATGAAGGTCTTATATATTTTTTGATTGTTTAAACATGAGAAACATTTTGATTTGTTCTAAAAATACACACCCCTTTTCTGATAGGCTAAGTGGCCTTTAAATACTGTGTACTGTCTGAGCTGGTATAGTCTTGATAAAGGCCTCATAGTAGGCTGAAACGTGTTGACCTCTGCATTCATTTGACATACCAGCCCGAGTGATTCTTTCTGTAAACGGTGAGCGCATTACCTCTAGGATACCGTTTTTTGTTCTGTTTGTGTAGTAGTCTTTCTTCTTTCCTTCACCAAAGTGCTTAGAGTTAGTGCCCGGTCCTCATCTGGATTCACTTTCAAAAACCGGATCTTCACCTGAACTTTTATGAGTCTATTTCCACCAGAACACTTAAAGGGACATGAAACCCACATTTTTTCTTTCATGATTTAGAAAGAGAATGCAATTTTAAACATCTTTCTAATTTACTTCTATTATCTAATTTGTTTTATTCTCTTGATATTCTTTGCTGAAAAGCATATCTAGATATGCTCAGTAGCTGCTGATTGGTTGCTGCACATAGAAGCCTCGTGTGATTGGCTCACCCATGTGCATTGCTTTTTCTTCAACTAAGGATATCTAAAAAATGAAGCAAAATAAATAATAGAAGTAAATTGTAATGTTGTTTAAATTTGTATTCTCTATCTGAATCATGAAAGAAAGATTTTGGGTTTAGTGGCCCTTTAAAGTTCATCTCTATTTGGATACAACTGTGACCATTTTTTTACTTTTTTATATTTTTTGATATTTTTGTATATATATATATATATATATATATATATATATATATATATAAAAATTTCAGTACTGGGATTTTTTCATATTGACCAATTTTGTCATATGTACATAGTCATTTACCAGACTATTGCTGTCTGGTTCTTAGCTAACTTTTGGTTGTTATTCTGTTATTCTTTTTTGTTGAATTTTATTGCAATATTATTGCCTATATTAAATATATTTTACTGTAATTACTTTAGAACTATATAATCATTGTGTCACAATATATAGATAACAGAATTTATGCTTACCTGATAAATTACTTTCTCTTGTGGTGTATCCAGTCCACGGGTTCATCCTTTACTTGTGAGATATTCTCCTTCCTAACAGGAAGTGGCAAAGAGAGCACACAGCAGAGCTGTCCATATAGCTCCCCCTCTAGCTCCACCCCCCCAGTCATTCGATCGAAGGTTAGGAAGAAAAAGGAGAAACCATAGGGTGCAGTGGTGACTGTAGTTTAAACTAAAAATCTACCTGACTAATAGCCAGGGCGGGGCGTGGACTGGATACACCACAAGAGAAAGTAATTTATCAGGTAAGCATAAATTCTGTTTTCTCTTGTAAGGTGTATCCAGTCCATGGGTTCATCCTTTACTTGTGGGCTACCAATACCAAACACGGTAGGACACGGATGAAGGGAGGGAACAAGACAGGTACCTTAAACGGAAGGCACCACTGCTTGTAAAACCTTTCCGAGAGGGACCCTATTGCTTAGAGCCGGCAAAGAGAATGACTGGGGGGTGGAGCTAGAGGGGGAGCTATATGGACAGCTCTGCTGTGTGCTCTCTTTGCCACTTCCTGTTAGGAAGGAGAATATCCCACAAGTAAAGGATGAACCCGTGGACTGGATACACTTTACAAGAGAAATATATATATATATATATATATATATCGAGAGAGAGAGAGAGAGTTTTTTATTCTATAGCCCAAAGTATAGTATTGTTTGCAACACGCCACTGATTTTTACCTTCTGACTATACCATTACACGGTATTAAAAAGTATTCTATGGTATATACTTTTTATTTAAAAACTTTTATTTATACACTTTTTCACCAGTTCATTATATCTTTTTGCACATTCAAACCTTCCCCCCTCCCCCCCTTTTTTACTGCATCACCACCATTATATGCAATTGATATACCTTCACATCACATCCTAGACATTGTATTGTATTCAACACACTTTTTTGTCACTTTATTGTTACTATATTGTCACTTGTTATAGACTTTATATCTATACGCGCTTGGTCATTATTAGCTATATCTGATTTTCTTAGTACCCCTTTTTTTCTCTTTGAGGTTTTTTCCAATCTCTATCCTCTCTTAGGCTGGGACATTTTTTAATACTATTTACTTACCTTATGAGTGTTTTATAACATTTGGGACACCGTTATCTAGTACCCCTTTATTTCTACTTTCTTTAGTATACTTAAGCCTCTCTTGGGGCGCTCCTTCATACATTTAATAATTTCCAATTATCCATCTGTACAATTTTGTTAGGCGATTGTCCAAATAGAAGTGAGCCTGTATACTTTTTCGTAATATTGGCGCTGTCCCCCTATTTCTGTATTATTGTCTAGATCGAATGCTATAAAGGAGTGCTAAAATGAGCAGTACTTTCTAATATAGGGTCACAGAATTACTAATCTGGCCCTATCAGGCCAATCTATGCTATAAGTATCAATGGCATACTACAAATAATGCACACATATAATATATTTGTCTGTGCATTATTTGTAGTATGCCATTGATACATATAGTATAGATTGGCCTGATAGAGCCAGATTAGCAATTCTGTGACCCTATATTAAAAAGTACTGCACCCCTTTAAAGTATTCAATCTAGTATTTGTCTCCCAGTAAAAGGGATGTTCATTTGCGTTACGTATTATATATAATGACTGTATACATAAAAATTCACATTATTGCATATGCACTTGTTTATTGTGTAAGGTATAACAGTTCCTTCAATCGCATGTCGATCGCGCCAGCATCCCACTGCAGTTATTTACCGTTTCCTTGACTACACCCTGACAGCCTGTTATCCTTATGGCTGTGGCGGATGACGTCATCAGTATGCGCGGTTGCGCAATCAGCTCCTGTAGCGTGCTTGGATGGCTGGCGGTTTAGCGAACGCGAGGTAACATACACATTTAGGTTTTACACTATAGATCACACAGGGTATATAAGGGGGGTTAGGTTGCCCACTATGACGTCACCTATGACGTACAGAAAGGCTCCGCTGCCAGGGAGCTCTGCAAACCTCGCTTACTTATTTCAAACAGCGGGGTTATCTGTCGGATTTTAACTCCTGACATTCCGATCAAAACCTCGGGATCCACTAGTGTGACTGTGTCTTGTAGCCTTAGACTGCCGTTTCTGATCAGCAATATCAGGTGATCTCCTACAAGCTGCTGTCAGGGAGCTCCGTAAAGTCTTGTTTGTTTTTGTCAAACAGCGGGTTATCAGTCGGATTTCAACTCCTTGCAAACAGGTAGGAACCTCAGGATCACCTGGTTACGGCTGTGTCTTGTCACCTCAGGCTGACATTTGCCAGTCAGCGTTACGGTGTCCGCAGGTAGACGGGTGACCTCTGTTTAGTAAAAGGGATTCTTTAGGCAACAAAGCTTAGGCCAGTAGACTGGAAAAAAAATGTGCTCTGCCATACCACTCAGTCAACACGCGTTTCGCCCCACAGTGCTTTGCAAATTAGTCGAAAACATTTGTTTTATATATATATATATATATATATATATATATATATATATATATATATATATATATATATATATATATATATATACATATATACATATATACACACACACACACACACACACACACATCCCTTTAAAAATAATATCATATAAATTTGGGAGGGAGATGAGATAACTTTTCAGAAATTGAAAATTAATTAACGAGAATGAGTTCAACCTCACATTCACAGATAAAATACATAACAAAGAAATTTCTGGATCTAATTTTCTATACAGCAAATAATGAGATTCTAACAAAAGCAATGGCTATCTAAATGCACGTAGTGGCCATCATCCTAAATGGATACAGAACATAACCTTTGGACAGTTCCAGAGATTAAAAAGAAACTGTTTGATAAAAAGAATTTCAATGAGGAAGCAACTGCACTCAAGGAAAAAGGCTATAAAAAAAGAAAAAAAATCCAGACTACCTATGAGAAAGTTAGGAAAATGAACAGAAAAGATCTCTTAAAAACAAAAAAGAGAAGAAATAAGAGAAAACAAAAAGTAGCCCTTATTATTACATATAATGAGGGAGCATCGGATATAAAAAAAAAAGATCTTAGACAAACACTGGCACATATTACAACAGGATGCCTTTCTAAAAGAAGTAACCGGAACAAAACCGCAAATCCTATACAGAAAAAACAATCTGAAATCTATACTTGGTCCTAGCAAATTGAAAACAAAAAAACAAAGTAAAAACAGGGCAATTGGTTGGACAAAACAGCTAAAGGTTTTTTCAAGTGTAATAGATTAAATTGTACAGCATGTGTACACCACTACAATAAGAACAAACCCACTAAACATGTAATCTCAACTTCCAATAATAAGAAATATGAAAAAGAAACACTAGTAAATTGAAGGACAGATCATGTAGTTTACCTATTAGAGTGTGATTGCAAATTACAATACACAGGGCGTACGGTCAGACCTATCAAAAAGAGAAATTTAGAACACAAAATAAATATTGAAAATGGGGAAAAGAAACATACGGCTAGATTACGAGTTGTGCGTTAGGCTGAAAAAGCAGCGTTAACAGGTCCTAACGCTGCTTTTTCTCTACCGCTTCTTTGGACTTACCGCAAAACGACTTACGTAAACTTCGTAAAGTCTTTTTTCTTTGGGACTTCCATAGCACCGGTATTACTGTCCTGGGAGGCCAAAAAGTGAGCGGTACACCCTCTACCTCCAAGATCTCTAACGCATTTTAAAGTCAGTAGTTAAGAGTTTTATGGTACAACGCCGTAACATAAAACTCATAACTAAAGTGCTAAAAAGTACACCACACCAACACCCATAAACTACCTATTAACCCCTAAACCGAGGCCCTCCCGCATCGCAAACACTAAAATAAACATTTTAACCCCTAATCTGCCGCTCCGGACATCGCCGCCACTATAATAAACATAGTAACCCCTAAACCGCCGCACTTCCGCCTTGCAAACACTAGTTAAATATTATTAACCCCTAATCTGCCGTCCCTAAGATCGCCGCCACCTACCTACATTTATTAACCCCTAATCTGCCGCCCCCAACATCGCCGCCACTATACTAAATGTATTAACCCCTAAACCTAAGTCTAAACATAACCCTAACACCCCCTAACTTAAATATAATTACAATAAATCTAAATAAAAAATATTACCTAAATAATTCCTATTTAAAACTAAATACTTACCTATAAAATAAACCCTAAGCTAGCTACAATATAACTAAAAGTTACATTGTAGCTATCTTAGGGTTTATTTTTGTTTTACAAGCAAGTTTGTATTTTTTTTAGCTAGGTACAATAGTTATTAAATAGTTATTAACTATTTAATAACTACCTAGCTAAACTAAATATAGAAGTAACTGAAAAATAAAACCTAACCTAAGTTACAATAACACCTAACACTACACTATAATTAAATAAATTTACTAAATTAAAAACAATTAAATAAATTAAATTAGCTAAAGTACAAAAAACAAACACTAAATTACAGAAAATAATAAACAAATTACAAGATATTTAAACTAATTACACCTAATCTAATAGCCCTATCAAAATAAAAAAAGCCCCCCAAAATGAAAAAACCCTAGCCTTGCCCCAAAGTAATCAGCTCTTTTACCTGTAAAAAAAAATTACGAATGAAGGTTCCTTTAAGTGACGTCATCCAAGATGGTGTCCCTTAGATTCCCGATTGGCTGATAGAATTTTATCAGCCAATGGGAATTAAGGTAGAAAAAATCCTATTGGATTTTTCTACCTTAATTCCGATTGGCTGATAGAATTAGCCAATCGGAATCTAAGGGACGCCATCTTGGATGACGTCACTTAAAGGAACCTTCATTCGTCAGGTAGTCGTCGGAAGAAGAGGAAGCTCCACGTCGGATGTCTTGAAGATGGAGCCGCTCCGCGTCGGATGGATGAAGATAGAAGATGCCATCTGGATGAAGACTTCTGCCCGTCTGGAGGACCACTTCACCCGAATTGGATGAAGACTTCTCCCGGCTTCGTTGAGGACTTCGGCCCGGTTGGATGAAGACTTCTGCCGCTTCCTTGAGGATGGATGTCCGGTCTTCAGAACTGTAAGTCGATCTTCAGGGGGTTAGTGTTAGGTTTTTTCAAGGGTGTATTGGGTGGGTTTTATTTTTAAATTAGGGGTTTGGGCCGCAAAAGAGCCAACTGCCCTTTTAAGGGCAATGCCCATCCAAATGCCCATTTCAGGGCAATGGGGAGCTTAGGTTTTTTTAGTTAGCTTTTTATTTGGGGGGTTTGTTTTGTGCGTGGTGGGTTTTACTGTTAGGGGGTGTTTGTAATTTTTTTTTACAGGTAAAAGAGCTGATTACTTTGGGGCAATGCGCCGCAAAAGGCCCTTTTAAGGGCTATTGATAGTTTAGTTAAGCTAGGGTTTTTTTTATTTTTTGGGGGGCTTTTTTATTTTTATTTATTTTGATAGGGCTATTAGATTAGGTGTAATTAGTTTAAATATCTTGTAATTTGTTTAGTATTTTCTGTAATTTAGTGTTTGTTTTTTTTGTACTTTAGCTAATTTAATTTAATTATTTTTAATTTAGAAAATGTATTTAATTATAGTGTAGTGTTAGGTGTTATTGTAACTTAGGTTAGGTTTTATTTTACAGGTACTTTTGTATTTAGTTTAGCTAGATAGTTATTAAATAGTTAATAACTATTTAATAACTTTTGTACCTAGTTAAAATAAATACAAACTTGCCTGTAAAATAAAAATAAACCCTAAGATAGCTACAATGTAACTATTAGTTATATTGTAGCTAGCTTAGGGTTTATTTTAATTAAGTATTTAGTTTTAAATAGGAATTATTTAGGTAATAATATTAATTTTTATTCAGATTTATTGTAATTATATTTAAGTTAGGGGGTGTTAGGGTTAGGTTTAGACTTAGGTTTAGGGGTTAATACATTTAGTATAGTGGCTGTGTTGGGGGCGGCAGATTAGGGGTTAATAAATGTAGGTAGGTGGCCGCGATTTTAGGGACGGCAGATTAGGGGTTAATATTTAACTAATGTTTGCAAGGCGGGAGTGCGACGGTTTAGGGGTTACGTTTATTATAGTGGCGGCGATATCCGGAGCGGCAGATTAGGGGTTAATAAGTATAGGTAGGTTGCAGCGACATTGGGGGCGGCAGATTAGGGGTTAATAAATATAATGTAGGTGTTGGTGATGTTGGGGGCAGCAGATTAGGGGTTAATACATATAATGTAGGTGGCGGCGGTGTGTCCGGAGCGGCAGATTAGGGGTTAATAAGTATAATGTAGGTGTCGGCAAAGTCGGGGGCAGCAGATTAGGGGTTAATAAGTGTAAATTTAGGGGTGTTTAGACTCGGGGTTCATGTTATGGTGTTAGGTGTAAACATAAATTTTATTTCCCCATAGGAATCAATGGGGCTGCGTTACTGAGTTTTACGTTGCTTTTTTGCAGGTGTTAGACTTTTTCTCAGCCGGCTCTCCCCGTTTATTCCTATAGGGAAATCGTGCACGAGCACGTACGACCAGCTCACCGCTGACTTAAGCAGCGCTGGTATTGGAGTGCGATATGGAGCACAATTTTGCTCAATGCTGACTTATTGCCTTTTAACGCCGGGTTTGTAAAAACCTGTAATACCAGCACTGCTCGTTAGCACCGCATAGCCTCTTAATCTGGCCAATAGACTTTCTGACCACTTCAGACTACATCACAGGCAAGACCCTAATGGTCTAAAAGGAACAATCCTAGAGCAGGTCAAAGACCCTCCAGAAGGAATAAGTAGAGAAGCATATCTGAGGAGAAGGGAGATCTTCTGGATACACACAATGGGAACAATGTGTCCAAAAGGTCTGAATAAAGACATAGATCTAGCAGCATATCTGACCAACTGATACATACTTCTTCCTAACAAAAATGAACGAAGCAGAGAAAGAAGAACAAGACAGATATATAATACTGTACACTACATCAGCTCTTCTTACATAGAGACAAAACATGGTCAATGACATAATATATTATATAAATGACCACAAAAAAAATCCTATTATCTCTCTCTTCTCTATGGGTATAATGTCCTAATCAAAGATTATTAAACATAGCTTGTGAAAACATAATTTATGCTTACCTGATAAATTCCTTTCTCCTGTAGTGTAGTCAGTCCACGGGTCATCCATTACTTATGGAATTATATCTCCTCCCTAACAGGAAGTGCAAGAGGATCACCCAAGCAGAGCTGCTATATAGCTCCTCCCCTCTACGTCATACCCAGTCATTCGACCGAAACCAAAAGAGAAAGGAGAAACTATAGGGTGCAGTGGTGACTGGAGTTTAATTTAAAATTTAGACCTGCCGTAAAAACAGGGCGGGCCGTGGACTGACTACACTACAGGAGAAAGGAATTTATCAGGTAAGCATAAATTATGTTTTCTCCTGTTAAGTGTAGTCAGTCCACGGGTCATCCATTACTTATGGGATACCAATACCAAAGCTAAAAGTACATGGATGACGGGAGGGACAGGCAGGATCTTTACACGGAAGGAACCACTGCCTGAAGAACCTTTCTCCCAAAAACAGCCTCCGAAGAAGCAAAAGTGTCAAATTTGTAAAATTTCGAAAAGGTGTGAAGTGAAGACCAAGTTGCAGCCTTGCAAATCTGTTCAACAGAGGCCTCATTTTTAAAGGCCCAAGTGGAAGCCACAGCTCTAGTAGAATGAGCTGTAATTCTTTCAGGAGGCTGCTGTCCAGCAGTCTCATAGGCTAAACGTATTATGCTACGAAGCCAGAAAGAGAGAGAGGTAGCCGAAGCTTTTTGACCTCTCCTCTGTCCAGAATAAACGACAAACAGGGAAGAAGTTTGACGAAAATCTTTAGTTGCCTGTAAATAAAATTTCAGGGCACGGACGACGTCCAGATTGTGCAGAAGTCGTTCCTTCTTTGAAGAAGGGTTAGGGCACAATGATGGAACAACAATCTCTTGATTGATATTCCTGTTAGTGACTACCTTAGGTAAGAACCCAGGTTTAGTACGCAGAACTACCTTGTCTGAATGAAAAATCAGATAAGGAGAATCACAATGTAAGGCCGATAACTCAGACTATTCGAGCCGAGGAAATAGCCATTAAAAACAGAACTTTCCAAGATAACAGCTTGATATCAATGGAATGAAGGGGTTCAAACGGAACACCCTGTAAAACGTTAAGAACTAAGTTTAAGCTCCACGGCGGAGCAACAGTTTTAAACACAGGCTTAATCCTGGCCAAAGCCTGACAAAAAGCCTGAACGTCTGGAACTTCTGACAGACGTTTGTGTAAAAGGATGGACAGAGCTGAGATCTGTCCCTTTAACGAACTAGCAGATAAACCCTTTTCTAAACCTTCTTGTAGAAAAGACAATATCCTAGGAATCCTAACCTTACTCCATGAGTAACTCTTGGATTCACACCAATGCAAGTATTTACGCCATATTTTATGGTAAATTTTCCTGGTAACAGGTTTCCTAGCCTGTATTAAGGTATCAATCACTGACTCCGAGAATCCACGCTTTGATAGAATCAAGCGTTCAATCTCCATGCAGTCAGCCTCAGAAATTAGATTTGGATGTTTGAAAGGACCCTGAATCAGAAGGTCCTGTCTCAGAGGCAGGGACCAAGGTGGACAGGACGACATGTCCACTAGATCTGCATACCAGGTCCTGCGTGGCCACGCAGGCGCTATTAGAATCACTGATGCTCTCTCCTGTTTGATCCTGGCAATCAATCGAGGAAGCATCGGGAAGGGTGGAAACACATAAGCCATGTTGAAGACCCAAGGTGCTGTCAGAGCATCTATCAGCACCGCTCCCCGGTCCCTGGACCTGGATCCGTAACAAGGAAGCTTGGCGTTCTGGCGAGACGCCATGAGATCCAGATCTGGTTTGCCCCAACGCCGAAGCAGTTGGGCAAACACCTCCGGATGAAGTTCCCACTCCCCCGGATGAAAAGTCTGGCGACTTAGGAAATCCGCCTCCCAGTTCTCCACGTCTGGGATGTGGATCGCTGACAGGTGGCAAGAGTGAGACTCTGCCCAGCGAATTATCTTTGAGACTTCCATCATCGCTAGGGAACTCCTTGTCCCTCCCTGATGGTTGATGTAAGCCACAGTCGTGATGTTGTCCGACTGAAACCTGATGAACCTCAGAGTTGCTAACTGAGGCCAAGCCAGAAGGGCATTGAAAACTGCTCTTAATTCCAGAATGTTTATTGGAAGGAGTCTCTCCTCCTGAGTCCATGATCCCTGAGCCTTCAGGGAATTCCAGACAGCGCCCCAACCTAGCAGGCTGGCGTCTGTTGTTACAATAGTCCAATCTGGCCTGCTGAAGGGCATCCCCCTGGACAGATGTGGCCGAGAAAGCCACCATAGAAGAGAATTTCTGGTCTCTTGATCCAGATTCAGCATAGGGGACAAATCTGAGTAATCCCCATTCCACTGACTTAGCATGCACAATTGCAGTGGTCTGAGATGCAGGCGTGCAAAAGGTACTATGTCCATTGCCGCTACCATTAAGCCGATTACCTCCATGCATTGAGCCACTGACGGGTGTTGAATGGAATGAAGGACACGGCAAGCATTTAGAAGTTTTGTTAACCTGTCCTCTGTCAGGTAAATTTTCATTTCTACAGAATCTATAAGAGTCCCCAAGAAGGGAACTCTTGTGAGTGGCAATAGAGAACTCTTTTCTACGTTCACCTTCCACCCATGTGACCTTAGAAATGCCAGAACTAACTCTGTATGAGACTTGGCAGTTTGGAAACTTGACGCTTGTATCAGAATGTCGTCTAGGTACGGAGCTACCGATATTCCTCGCGGTCTTAGTACCGCCAGAAGAGAGCCCAGAACCTTTGTAAAGATTCTTGGAGCCGTAGCTAACCCGAAGGGAAGAGCTACAAACTGGTAATGCCTGTTTAGGAAGGCAAACCTTAGGTACCGGTAATGATCTTTGTGAATCGGTATGTGAAGGTAGGCATCCTTTAAATCCACTGTGGTCATGTACTGACCCTTTTGGATCATAGGTAAGATTGTCCGAATAGTTTCCATTTTGAACGATGGAACTCTTAGGAATTTGTTTAGGATCTTTAAGTCCAAGATTGGTCTGAAAGTTCCCTCTTTTTTGGGAACCACAAACAGATTTGAGTAAAACCCTTGTCCGTGTTCCGACCGCGGAACCGGGTGGATCACTCCCATTAGTAAAAGGTCTTGTACACAGCGTAGAAACGCCTCTTTCTTTATCTGGTTTGCTGACAACCTTGAAAGATGAAATCTCCCTTTTGGAGGAGAAGCTTTGAAGTCCAGAAGATATCCCTGAGATATGATCTCTAACGCCCAGGGATCCTGGACATCTCTTGCCCAAGCCTGGGCGAAGAGAGAAAGTCTGCCCCCCACTAGATCCGTTTCCGGATCGGGGGCCCTCACTTCATGCTGTCTTAGGGGCAGCAGCAGGCTTTCTGGCCTGCTTGCCCTTGTTCCAGGACTGGTTAGGTTTCCAGCCCTGTCTGTAGCGAGCAACAGTTCCTTCCTGTCTTGGAGCGGAGGAAGTTGATGCTGCTCCTGCCTTGAAGTTACGAAAGGCACGAAAATTAGACTGTTTAACCCTTGGTTTGGCTCTGTCTTGAGGCAGGGCATGGCCCTTACCTCCAGTAATGTCAGCGATAATTTCTTTCAAACCGGGCCCGAATAATGTCTGCCCTTTGAAAGGTATGTTAAGCAATTTAGATTTAGAAGTCACATCGGCTGACCAGGATTTAAGCCACAGCGCTCTGCGCGCTTGAATGGCGAATCCGGAGTTCTTAGCCGTAAGCTTAGTTAAGTGTACTACGGCATCAGAAATAAATGAATTAGCTAGCTTAAGGACTCTAAGCTTGTCTATAATCTCATCCAATGGAGCTGAGCTAATGGTCTCTTCCAGAGACTCAAACCAGAATGCCGCCGCAGCCGTGACAGGCGCAATGCATGCAAGGGGTTGTAATATAAAATCTTGTTGAACAAACATTTTCTTAAGGTAACCCTCTAACTTTTTATCCATTGGATCTGAAAAAGCACAGCTATCCTCCACCGGGATAGTGGTGCGCTTAGCCAGAGTAGAAACTGCTCCCTCCACCTTAGGGACCGTCTGCCATAAGTCCCGTGTGGTGGCGTCTATTGGAAACATTTTTTTAAATATAGGAGGGGGAGAAAAAGGCACACCGGGTCTATCCCACTCCTTGTTAACAATTTCTGTAAGCCTTTTAGGTATAGGAAAAACGTCAGTACACTTCGGTACCGCAAAATATTTATCCAGCCTACATATTTTCTCTGGAATTGCAACCGTGTTACAATCATTCAGAGCCGCTAATGCCTCCCCTAGTAATACACGGAGGTTCTCAAGCTTAAATTTAAAATTTGAAATGTCTGAGTCCAGTTTACTTGGATCAGATCAGTCACCCACAGAATGAAGCTCTCCGTCCTCATGTTCTGCAAATTGTGACGCAGTATCAGACATGGCTCTATTATTATCAGCGCACTCTGTTCTCACCCCAGAGTGATCGCGTTTACCCCTAAATTCTGGCAATTTAGATAATACTTCAGTCATAACATTAGCCATGTCTTGCAAAGTGATTTGTATGGGCCGCCCTGATGTACTTGGCGCCACAATATCACGCACCTCCTGAGCGGGAGGCGAAGGTACTGACACGTGAGGAGAGTTAGTCGGCATAACTTCCCCCTCGTTGTCTGGTGAAATTTTCTTTACATGTACAGATTGGCTGTTATTTAAAGTAGCATCAATGCAATTAGTACACAAATTTCTATTGGGCTCCACATTGGCCTTTAAACATATTGCACAAAGAGATTCATCTGTGTCAGACATGTTTAAACAAACTAGCAATGAGACTAGCAAGCTTGGAAAATACTTTTCAAATAAATTTACAAGCAATATAAAAAACGTTACTGTGCCTTTAAGAAGCACAAAAAACTGTCACAGTTGAAATAACAATGAACCAAATTAGTTATAGCAACCAAATTTTCACAGTAAATGCATTAAGTTAGCAAAGGATTGCACCCACCAGCAAATGGATGATTAACCCCTTAGTACCCAAAACGGATAACAATTTAATATAAACGTTTTATCACAGTCAAAACACAGTCTCACAGGTCTGCTGTGAGTGATTACCTCCCTCAAAACTAGTTTTGGAGACCCCTGGGCTCTGCAGAGACGTCCTGGATCATGGAGGAAGAAAAAGGAAGACTGTGACTGAATTTTTACTGCGCAATAAAGCGCCAAAATAGGCCCCTCCCACTCATAATACAACAGTGGGGAAGCTCAGTAAACTGATTTTATTCATAAAAAAACGACAGCCATGTGGAAAAATAATGCCCATAAAGTTTTATCACCAAGTACCTCAGAGAAAAACGATTAACATGCCAGTAAACGTTTAAAAAATAAAATTATGAAATGTTATTAATAAGCCTGCTGCTAGTCGCTTTCACTGCAGTGGAGGCTCAAATATAAGTTAAATGTATACAGTATTTTCTTAGTGAAGTTCCATTCCCTAGAAATACCTCAGTGTAAACATACATACATATCAGCCTGATACCAGTCGCTACTACTGCATTTAAGGCTGCACTTACATTACATCGGTATTAGCAGTATTTTCTCAGTCAATTCCATTCCTTAGAAAATAATATACTGCAACATACCTCTTTGCAGGTGAACCCTGCCCGCTGTCCCCTGTTCTGAAGTTACCTCACTCCTCAGAATGGCCGAGAACAGCAAATGGATCTTAG